>NC_080590.1:58884666-59185250 GCF_029962835.1 Magnolia sinica | reverse complement strand
AGGTGGGCCATCGGCAACATCAAGGGTCCAAAGTGAGATCCATACCATCAATCGGTAGGCATCGCTTGGCCCATCATCAAAACATGAAAAATCTATCCTAATAAGCACCCACCGTTCGATCTTCTCGGTCCGTTGGAACGCCAATCTCCTTGTGCTTCACTTTGATGGAGAGGATGAGAAGTGAAGGGCTAGGATGATGGATTTTTGGGATGGAAAAGTAGGCCACACAATTCACATTTTTTCCTCCATGGGAAGGCTTGGACGTGTGCACCTCTTTCTAGCTTGGGAGTTGTGTTGAGAAATGAGAGAGAGAGAGAGAGAGAGTTGCAAGGAGAGAGAGAGTGATGGATGTGAGTGATGGGTGAGGTGATGGTGTACTTGACATGTATGGGTGTATAAGAGAGAGGGTGAGAGAGAGTTGACTTGGTGGTTGCTTGGGGATGGGGTAAAAGGTAATAAGTACTTGACATGAAGTGATTAATTGATGGATTGATTGATTGATTGATGGGACATGTTGTAGAGATTTTTTTGGGATTGTAAACGCGTGGCGTTTTCTTCGAAATAAACGCCGGCTCATATCTTTCTGCCAGGGTATCGGATTGGTGTGTGAGTCATGGCGTTGGAACCGCGGTAACGGTGATGTCGTAATGGTACAAGTTTCGGATTAAACTGACTCAATTCTATAAGATATGACTTAGGGTCGCGCGCAAATATCGATTATTAGTCGCAGGTTGCCAGAATTCGACAAGAAAGATCACGGGAGTCGACGAAACAGTACAGATTAGGATACGGGTCTTACATCCGTTAAGGAGATTTTCTCATCTGGAAAGCTAGTAACATCAGCACGAAGGATCCTTAAGCAATAAGAAAACCCTATTGAGGATTTCATTGCCGTAACAATCTATAAAATGAGCAATCGAAGAAGAGCTCAGGGCCCTATGCCAAACACATCAATTTATCTTTCCATTATTTTTCCTAGCATAACTTAACAAAGTTTACAAGTACTGCCTAGTAGCTCCTGCTATAATACCTTAGGAATATTAAAAAGGATACGTTAAATCTTCCGAGTTACTCGACCAGTCGAGGGACTAGCTTGACTCAAAGTCCAGCAACAATGTATTTGGGATTTCTAGGATGCTCGACCAGTCGAGGGTCAGGCTCGACTAGTTTAAGGTTACATAGACGGTGTGCGGTTTATACGCGGACTGCGTAAATTTGAGACGGTTTCCGGACTATTCCAAGTCGGTGAAAAAGGGATGTTTCCTAAACTATAAATAGGAGTCCCTAGGGCCTTTCTAATTAATGTTAAGGCTTCCTAAAGGTATTTCAAGGGTTTCTAAAAAGGTTCTAGGGTTATAAAAGGGTGTAACAAGGGTGAGATTCGAGGTTATTTGAATCAGGTAAGTCCTCTCTCTTTGTAATTTCTATTTTCATAGTGGATTTCTATCACTTTATGCCATGGTTTTTTCCCCAAAGGGTTTTCCACGTTAAATCTTTGTATTCTCTTGTGATTGCTTAATGCTCTTGGATTGCTATCCTAGATCCATATTTGTGTGATTCTGCAGCACAAATTCCAGTAAGTGGTATCAAAGCTATCGTTAGGGCACAAATCTAAATTTGCAGTATTAGTAATAATGGAAAACGACAAGTTTGATATTAAGAAGTACTCATACAAAAATAATTTTGAGTTATGAAAGGTTAAGATGATTAGCCTATTAACCAAGTAAGGCGAGATTAAGGCTCTTGAGGAGCGAAAATCCACCATGAAAGATGAAGAATTTGAAAACCTTGATAGTAATGCTTTAGCCTCTATCTGTTTATGTCTCATGGATGAGGTTCTCTATAATGTTTTGAGGGAGAAAACTGCAGCTAGTTTGTGGGCGAAGTTAGAGAACATCTATGCCAAGAAGTCCTCTGAAAATTGCCTATACTTGAAGCTACAGTGTTATACCTTCAAGATGGCAGAGGGTAGAGATCTAGAAGCCAACATCAGTAACTTTAATAAATTGATGTGCAAATTGCTGGATATGGAGGAAGTGGTCAAAGATGAGGAACAAGCATGTATATTGTTGAATTCTCTTCTTGCATCATATGAGTCATTCAGGGACATAATGTGTGCACTGTAAAACCCTGAGTGTCGATACCGTTATCTTAGCCCTTCAAGGGAAGGTCATAAGAAAGCTAAACGACGACATGGGAACATCTTCCGATGAACTGATTATGAGGGGCAGAGATTCTTAGCGAGGTACAAGATCTTCTAGACCTAGATGCAAATCCAAGGGCAAGGGCAAAGGAAAATTAAAGTGCTAGAATTGTGGCATGTCTGAACACATAAAAAAGGATTGTAGAAATCCTAAGCGAAGAAAGAAAACTCAGCGACTTCCTCCAAGGAGGCCAATGTTGTCACATCTGATGAAGAAATAAGTTGTAGTAATGTTTTGTTTGTTTCCATGATTAGTTACTTACACAAAAATCATAAAGACGAGTGAATACTTAACATAGGAGCATCTTATCACATGACTCCTCATTAGAGTTGGTTTGCCAGTTACAAGGAATGTGATGGTGGACAGGTTTTTATGGGTAATAATAATACCTGTAATGTTGTGGCTATTGGTACGGTAAGCATCAAGATGTTTGATGGGATGGAGCGTACTTTGACTGATGTCAGGCACGTTCCTGATATGAAGAAAGTCCAATTTCTCTTGGTGCACTCGAGGCTATAGGGTGCAAGTTCACTGGTATTGATGGTATCCTTAAAGTTTCAAAAGGGACACTCGTAGTTATGAGAGCGCAAAGACACGGAAACCTTTAAAGTTTGATCAGGAGTACTTCAGCAGGTAGAGTGGCAGTAGCTATTACAGACTCTACATCTTTACATATGTGGCGTACTCATCTGGGCCATATGAGCGAGCAGGGCATGAAAGTATTTTCTGATCGATGTTTGATTCTAGCTTTTAAAAATTCTAATTTAGATATATACGATCATTGTATATATGGTAAATAATCTAGATCGTCTTTTAAATCTAGAAAACATGTATGTAAGGGAGTGCTTGATTATGTACACTCTGACGTATGGGGGCCATCACTAGAAGTTTCCATTAGGGGGTCATCATAGTTTGTTTCATTCAATGATGACTACTTCAGGAAAGTTTGGGTTTACTTCATGAAACATAAATCTGAAGTTTTCACCATATTCAAACATTGGAAAGCAACGGTGGAAAAATTGTATTGCCTAATAACTTCTTAGATCTTCAAGTTCATTTTGGATAGTTGGATGCCATAAATTGTATTGCCTAATAACTTCTTAGATCTTCAAGTTCATTTTGGTCTCATTCTGTGCAACTTCTACTTGATAAGCTTAATTATGAGCTTCATAGGTAGATGGTGTATAACCAGGCCTTCATCAACCTCAGGCATGTCCTCGTAGGAAAATGTAAAATTTCACAATTATAGTTTCATGAATTCTATCATCTTCTGTTTATTCTTAAGGGATAGGGATTTTCCAATAGAAACTTTCTTAAGGATTTTGGGTGTTCCCAGCTTAACAATCTTAATGTCGTTAGGAACAACATTTGCTTTTAAATCAAACTTTTCAAGGTCCTCTAGTTCAGGAGTCAGATCATCATTTTTCCTATCCCCGACCCTGTGCGTTAAAAGTCTAACTCTAAATTGAAATCATTATGGTCGACTTCGAACCCATGTAATCTGACATAGTGACATGACAACTTACTGCTTGGCATTTTAAAGCATTTTTTTTTTAGATTTTGGCAAATTTGTGTTTTTTTTTTTTTCAGTTTTTAAATTTTGAATTTTTTATTTTTAACCTTCAACTAGACAGCATTGCGAACCATTGGGATTGATTTGGCTCAAGGTGCTAAGGGCCTGTTTGTTTTTTCAAAGCCAGTGTAAATACACTGGAAATAGGTAATTATTACGATTTACCGTGTTTGAAAATTCATAGGTATTTGTGCCATTGAAACTAGTTCAAAAGAGATAATTTTAATTTTTGAATGGTATGGTAACGTATATGATATATCCGTTCTGTCCATCTATTTTACTACAATATTTTGAAGTATGAGTCAAAAAATGAAGCAGATACAACACTCAGGTGGCCCACACCAAAAGAAACAGTGGCCCCACAAAGTTTTTAACAGTAAGTATTTAATTCCCTTTTTCGTATGGTGTGGGCCACTTGAGTTTTGGATATACCTCATTTTTTTTGCTCATACTATAAATTCAAATGGCATAATGGATGAACGGTGTGGATAAGCGAAATGCATCACAGTGGGACCCATATATATTTTGTAATGTTTTCGATTTTCGTGTCAAAAAAGTAATTAGTGAAATCAAGTATGTTGTAAATACACAGGGAAATAATTATTACTCTTTTACATGGTATTTACCAGTGCATTGGAAAATCAAACAGGCCCATTAATGGTTATTTATCATGGATTTTTAGGCCGACATCCTTAGAAGAGTCACCCACTTGCTTTTTCATTAGGGGGATGATAAACCATGCATTGCCCTACTCCCCCTCCCCTTAGGAGTCAGGGCCAAAAAAGGCAAGGGGAGTGCCTCCATCACCATGACCAACTATCATGATATCAGTCACGCTGGGCTTTGAGTTCATCTTGGACTGTAAATCTGGTGGGCCATTGCCCATATCCAAGAGTTTCTCAGGCTCCTCGAATCTGCTTCTTGTAGTGCTAACACCTCGACCCAATATAGAGTGAGCCACTTATCTTTTTCAATCTAGTGAATGAGCTTTTCTACCCCCCTGCTCCCTTTCTCTCAGGCAATCCTTACCCCTTGACTTTAATGACTACGAGCAAGTCTTACCCTTTGACTAAACTGAATGAGGGTGATTCTTGCCCCTTGACTGCACTAGATGGGGATGATTCCTGTCCCTTGATTGCACTGAGTGGGGGTGATTCTCACCCCTTGATTGTTGTGAACGGGGATGATTTTTGCCCTCAAATTGCACTACATGGGGGCGATTCCACCCCTTGACTGCACTGAATGGGGGGGATTCCTGCCCTGGATCGCACTGAATGGGGCGATTCTTGCCCATTGACTATAGTGGGTGACTCTTGCCCCTAGTCCTCTTTTTATGAGGATAGGATCCTTCTCTAATCGATGGGATGTCATTCTAGCTCTCGATGTAGTGGTGGTTCTTCTTCCCATTCTAACTCCTAGCATTAATCCTCTATGGCTGGTTTCATTCTCTCTCTAGGGTGGAAACCCTAACATTTACAAATGTGACAGGTGTACTGGTGAGTGGGTTAACCTCTTGATGCAACCACCAATCCTCCTCTAAATGAGACTGGTATCCCAGTCCCTCTCGCTCTTAATGTGCTTGGACCTCTATAAGTTTGGTTGTTGATTAGTGCTTAAACCTATATTACAAAATTTTTCGTTCAGTGGGAGGAATGACATAATTTGGTCTAAGAGGGCATGAATTTAGGATATGATTCATAGTTTTGATTTAAAAACTGTGGTACATGATGTTCTTCTCAGAGTGATATATGTCTATCACCTGGATATTAGGCTCTTCAAGCTTATAGTTGTTGTTGGGAGGGCAACTTCAAGCTCAACCAACATGGAGATGACCTGGTCTCCTTTACCCTCTGATGAAGGGTTGATAGAATAGCCCTGACTTTGTGAAGCCAAGGGCGGTCGAGAAGAAGATTGAATGAGGCTAGTAAGTCTAAGACTTGGAAGGTAATTACAAATGTGTCTGAACTGATCTATACCTCAATATCAATTTTTCCCTCAACCTATCTCTAAGAGTTGTCAAACGCCCTCATGTTCATGTTATTGGGTCTAAACATGGCTAGTTTTTTCCTTAGGAGGGTGACTATTAGAAGCAAACACACATTTAAACTTGAGCTATTATCAATTAGTACGATTGGGATCTTGATATCATTGTGATGTATGACTATGCTCAATGAATGCGCATGGTTGCGGCCTTCAGGTGGGAGCTCCTCATCAGTAAAGATAATAACTTGTGGTATGAGGATATTCCCAATCATGTGGCATATGATCTCAAGTGGTGTCTCTTGAGCGATGTGTGTATCATTGAGTGTCTTGACAAATAGCTCTCAGTGTTTTTTTTTTAATGTACATGATAATTCCTAGACAAAGATTTGGGCTAGAACCATCTTCCACTAAGCCGCTACATCATAGGAGGCAATCCTTACCAGGGGTCCTCTAGGATTGTTCCTGTTGTCATCTCTTCTGAGGCAACGCTTGTGTGGGTTGATGTTGCCAACTTCAGCACATTCTAGGTAGTGCCATAAAAATGATTCCTCATCGTAAGGGGGAACTGTTCTCCCTTACAGAACCAAGGGAGGTTTTTGTTTGATTAGGAGTTGGATCAGTGGATTATATGGATTGGGTGGGCTTCCCCCTAGAGGATCAAGGGCTCATGGTATGTTGGGGGGTATACAGAGGGTTAGAGCCTAGTTCAAATAAGAGTGGATTGGCCGCTAGGCACCTTAACTTAGTTAATTCATGCAGCAAGTAGATTGATTTGGGTGTCCTTTCTTGCAAGACCCAAGACTGGTTATCCCACGACTGACTAATTGTTGACTAATATATTGGCTCTAAGGTCTTCCCTTGAAGGATTAGGGGTTGACCATCACATGATTGACTAAATGACGGATGATATGTCAGCTCTGGGTCCCTCCCTTAGAGGACTAAAGGCTGACTGCCCTATGATTGACTGATTGGTTGGTATGCTAGTTCCGGGGCCTTCCCCTGAAGGACCAAGGGTTGCATTCCTATGATTGACTAATTAACTGCTGATATTCTAGTTCTGGGGTTCTCCCCTAAAGGACTAGGGGTTGCCTGTTCCATGCTCAATTGGCTAGCTACTGATATGCTGGTTACAGGGTTTTCCTTTAAAGGACCAAGGGTTGCCCATCCCATGATTGATTGCTGATATGATAGTTTTAGGGCTTTCCTCTGAAAGACTAGGGGTTAACCATCCCATCCCATGCCTAACTGACTGACTGCTGATATGCTAGCTTTAGGGCCTTCCCTTAGACAACCATGGGTTGACCATCCTATGATTGACTAATTAACTACTGAAATGGTGGCTTTGGGCCTTCTCCTAAAGGTTTAGGGATTGACCATCCTTGATGTATTGAGTCCTGCTTGATGATGTGGCAAGACGTTTTGGAGAATGTTGTTGGTGGTAGAGTTTGGGGCTATTTTCTTGATTTTTTTTGTTGATTAAATCTTAAACCGCATGTTTTAAAGTGAAACGCGTTCGTTATGTGCCCCTTGGACTAATGGTATGCACAATACTTATTCTCATTATAATTCGACAATAGCAGGTTCAGTGGGGACCTAGGTGGTAGCGGAGCAATAAGTTGCCTCTATAGTAGCATTATTAGCACATTGTTATATGATTGAGCGATTAGTGTTAAACACCTAAGCTCTAGGCCAAAACCACCTGTTGATTCTGGTAGGAGTACCATGGGTTCCATCTCTCTTTTTGTTGTTGTGGCTATTGTTGATGTCCTTAGGGAGGGACGAATTGTGTTCCTTAAGCTGAGGTGATAATATTGTTTATTCTATTGGATGTGGGATGTGGGTATTTTTGTTTCATGAATGTAACTTGTATACCTTCTGTCCTCTTCTTTTCTTTATCGGAGTGGTCTGATGAGGCCAAGGGGAGGTGGTCTTAGCCCTAATTTTGACTTTTACTTGCTCCCCCTATATAGATGAGTTGGGTAAAGTTGGCATATAAATATAAGATAAGGTATCCAGATATACTTGGCTAGGAATGACCATGGAGATAGATTGTAAGAAAATTGATCAATGAAGGCTGGGGAAAGGTGTTCCGAAGTCTTTATCCTATGATAGTCCAATGATGTGTACCAATCTAAAGTGTCATCTTCAGTTACTCTAAAACAACTGAATGAGTGTCCTGTCATTGCTTACCACTGTATCAAGCTCCCCGCAAAATGCTTTCAGGTAAGCATTTAAACAGTAGTTGTAGGAAAGTATATGATAGGAATGTAAAAAAAAAAAAAGAAGTTTAGTTTAAACTGGAATAGCTGGATTGTAAAGTATGGGTGTAAGACCCGTGTCCCAGTCCATACCATTCCATTAGCTTCCGCAGTCCTTCCAGTCGAATTCCGGCAACCTTCGCACCATAACCGACGTTTGCGCGCGATCCTAAGACAGGTCCCACACACTGATGTCGGCTCGATCTGAAACCTATATCTTGGGGTCCGCGCCGTCGCCGCGGTTCCAACGTCGTGACTTGCGCACTGAACCGATACCCAGGCTAGGAGATGTCGATCTGCATTCATTCCAAAGAAACGCCGCACGTTGCGATTCTCGAGGGAATCTCTACGATATGTCCCATCAATCAATCAATCAATCAATGTCAAGTACAACCATACCTCAAGTACAACAACCCATCCCTACTTTTTCAAAAGTCCACTCTCTTTCCACCTCACCACTCCTCTTTTTCCAAATTTCAACCACAACCATACCACTTTTACAAATTTTCAACCCAACCCATCACCCATCACACCTCACCCATCCATATCATCTCTCTCTCTCTCTCTCTCTCTCTCTCTCTCACTTCTCAAATCTCCCAAGCAACTTAAGCTTCACACGTCCAACCCTTCTCTCCCAAACCACAAGTGTAGCCCACCCTCTCATCCCTCATCCCCACCATCAATCTTCCATCAACCTCCATTAAAAGGCAAGCTAAGGAGCATTGGAGTCTAAGGGATCAAGAAGAAGGAAGATAAGGTGGGTGATCTACCATTGTTTCTAATTTTAAGGGCCACTTGTTGTGGGACCCACTTTGATGTATGTGTTGTATCAATGGAGGGCCCATAGTGGCGGGGTCCCTCCTCTCTATCACCGTATATCTCTCTTTCTCTCTCTTTCTTTCCTCTCCCTAGAATGAAGTGGGCCCCACCAAATCATGTTAAATCCACTCCATTCATCAATGGTGTGACCCACCACATTTTAGGTGAAATCCATCGTCCATTTTGGGATGGTGGAAAGTTCCACATGTTATATGATATATTATATTTATTTTTATATTAATATATATATATGTATGTATACATAGCGGTGGGCCACGTACATGTGGGACCCACCATGGTGCAAGTGTTGTAGCAACACGGTCCAGCTTCTAGGGACGCTGGACGTGTAGCCGTGGACGGGGGTGGCTAACAGTGCGTGTACTGACAATGGGTGTGTACTTGCAAATAAAAAAAAATAGAGGAAGGGAGTGGTGGGCCACTCATGCAGGCCCCACCTTGATTCATGTACTTAATCCAAGCCGCCCATCCTATTTCCCAGATCATTTTAGGCTTTGAGCCGAAAAATGATCTCAATCTGAATTTATGGTGGGCCTTAGCATAGCAAACAAGTTTCCTACCATTGAAATACACCCCGATGTTGCTGTACATCAGAAAACCGTTCAATATTGGTCTCGATGGATTTGTATCGAGCCACAGGGGCCAGTGGCTGGAGTGGATCTTGCTGATGGGGGCCCCACCTGTGAAAAACCACGGTAAAACAAATTTTTCAAAAAAAAAAAATTAAGCAAGCAGGCGCTGACGCTGCTGCTGCTACAGACGTAGGCAGCGCCTGCGCCTGACTGACGAGCGGGCGAGCTGGCCATCACGGCCCCCGTTGTGGGCCCCACCTTGATGCGTTTCGGCCATCAACACCGTGCATTTGATGGGTCCCCTCGGACCATGTGACCACCCCATAGATCAACTGTATACGGAATTCCGGTGGGCCACACCATTTAAAATCATGTGAAGACATGCTTAAACATATAAAGTCAGTTGGTGGGGCCTACCTGAAATTTGGATGCAGTTGAAACTTGGTCTGAACGGTCAACCAAGTGGGACACGCATAATGGGCGGGCTAGATCTGTGGACCACATCACGGTGGACCCCAGGTTCGGGTGGTCTCATCAACAGTTTGAATGGCAGATAAACATTACTGTGGGCCCTGGTCCACGTGACCTTGTAAACAGATTAGATGACAGATAAATATCACGGTGGGCCCAAGGTCCACGTGACCTCATGAACAGGTTGTATGGTAGACAAACATCACAGTGGGCCCTACTCAAGATCCACGTGACCTTATGAATGGACTGGATTGCAAATAAATACCACAGTAGGCCCTACCTTGGTCCACATGGCTTTATGAACAGTTGGGTGGAAAATAAACATTATGTTGGGCCCTAGGCTAGGTGGAGAATAAACATTATGGTGAATCCTGCTTAGAACCCACCTATGTATGTATTATAATCCACACCCTCCATTAGTGTGGGCTCCACCATGATGCATGTGTTTCATCCAACTGTCTAATCATTTTGGAGATAATTTAAGGCCTATTGTTGAGGCCCATCTTGATGTATTGGTGGTCCTTGTTGAGGCCTACCTTGACTTGTATAAGGCCCATATTATGAGGCCCATTGTGAAGTATGTAAGGCTCGTGTGAATAGGCCCAGCTTGATGTATTTGTGGTTTGCCCACTAAGGCCCACTTGAGATATATGAGCCCATGGTTTGAGGCCCATTTGATGTATTTGGGCCCTTGGGTCGAGGCCCAACAAGATCTCATAAGGCCCATTACAATGTGATTCTACCATGGTTCATGTGTTGACTATGGTAGTGGGCCATGCCTTGGGAGCAATGTTGGTTTGACGTCCACATTGCAAGTACAATGTTGGTTAAATGTCCGCATTGTCACTCTCCCTAGGGCCCATTAATAGGCCCATACCTGTAGCATATAGTTTGTCTAGGCCCATATTCGTTTTGATCAGAACCCATCACCACTTAACATACTTAGTATTGATTCATGATTCATGATCATACGCATCATATGTATGCCTGATATGAGAAGTGATTGATCATAGCATATGCCTTCGAGCAGATCGTTTATGGGCTCCCGGATAGGCGAGTCGCCCCACATGAGCGCTCAGTACGCGCAGGATTATTGCATGTTTGGTAGGGTGATTTATACACTTGCATTTGTGTGATCATGATTATTATATGCCCTAGCAACATCAGGGTCATAGCCTCCACAGACTCATCGTGGGTGGCTGGGTTGAATATCGAAAATGTTTGGTTCTAGCATACGGGCGCCATAGATGTCCCTGGGTGAAAATTTATAAAGCCGATGGTACCAGAGGATGACTCCAACGTCGAGACCGAGTAGATATATGAGCGCACGAGGGCCCAATACTAGGAGGCCACGTCTCCCACTGTGCCATGGTCGGTTGAAAAGGGGTGTGGCCTTACTCGCCCAAGGGTAAGGGGCAATACTAGGCTGAGTTTGACCAGCTCGCGAATGGATCCGCTATCGACGTGCCAGATAGGTATTGAAAGACTATTAGCCAGGCGGATAGTGAGGTTTCTTACACTCACTTGGACTGTGTGGCTAGGAGAGCGACAGTGCCATTTGGAGAGTATTGAACCCTGGTGATTATCCAGAATGAGAACTGTACTGATACATGTTGAGGATTGGCATGCTTGAGTTGCATCTCGCATCGCATGGCTGTGTTATGGTCGATGGCATTCATATCTTGCACAGCATAGCCTTGGTACGGCTGATCACTTTCATGTACTCATCACCATGACTCCGCATTACTCTGATCTTGCATTCTGAGCACGCTTATATTGCGCACACACTTACACCACCCTTTAAGCTTCTATAAGCTTATGCACGATTGATGCGTGCAGGTGACGCCAGGGCGCAGCCATAGCATAGTAGCAGCAGGAGTGTGCAGACGAGCTTTGGAGTTTCTATCTTTTGCATTATCTTGTATTTTTCCCTTTCAGACGCATTGTACTCAAAAGTTTTTGATCATAGTAGATTTTGTGGTGGTATTCTTGTGGTTATTGTTCATGGGTTATGCTTTTGGTTATGCTCATTATGAATCAGACTGATGATTATAAATCCTCCTTGTAGTATCCCAAGATCGGAACCTAGTGAATGGGTGCCGGGAGCCGAGAATGAGATTCTAAGGAGGCTGTCGGCGCCGGATTCGGCGATCGGGAATTTTATGAGCCCGGTTTCCGAGTTCGGGGTGTGACAATGGGAGTTTAAAATTCATGACTAGTTTGAAATTAGAATATCATACACTAACATTAAATAAATCTTTAAAAAAAAAAATCATGTTCCAAGTTGGGCCTTGGTTAGTGGCTAACCACTAATTTCCCAGGGAAGTCACCATTCTATGGAACCCGAACTGCGCACGGGATAGAGTCAGCCCACTTGGAGGCTCATTCTCCTCGGAGCTCGCTACTCTATCTTTCAATGCTAGTGGGGGTGTTATTCACTCACAAATGTTGAACATTTGTTTTCGAGTTACCAGTAGCTAAAATCTATGGTCAGCTAGAAACTATAGAATCACTTACAGAATAAAAGATTTGAAGATTCTTTGATATGAGTGATTCCCATGGTTGGTCTATAGCCGAAGATCTTAAGGGTTTGGTGATGAAAAATGAAGGGGTTAGGCACCCTTTTCCATCCGCACTAAGTGTGGCTGGAAAATGAAGGGGTTAGGCACCTTTTTTTTTATCTGCACAAAGTGCGGTCTCTACTTCATGAGATTTTAAATGTTTTGTGGATTTGGGGAGTTCTGGAGGTAACTACATTCATGGTTGAAGTGGATAAATGGTGGAAAAATAAATAAAAGCAAATAGAAAGAGATGAGAGTGTGGTGCTGATGTGCTATGTGTGGGATGCTGGTGTTAAGTTATGGAGATGTGAGAATAAGACAGAAACTAAGCACTCTTAGATGAAAAGAGCTAATCGGGCATCTCTGATTCTAACTATATTCCAGAGATTGACGAATTCTTCAAAAACTGGCAACCTGTTGGCATAAGGAAGATTGCCCAAAGAGGAACTCCAAGTCCTCCAAAAACTCTCTAAACCTCACATTCAGGGAAGGCAAGAGATCTCCTCTTAACCATGATTATTGTAAATGAAGGATAACGACCAAATATTTATAAAGGTAACTAGCGAAAATGAAATTTCTATTAGTGTTGACATATCCTATTTGCACATTTTTTGAGGTCCTTGGGGTGATACGAGCCATTGTAGGCTAATAAATGGACTTTTTTGGGTTGGCAGAATCGGATTCCCGTCAGTATTATTTTATGCTTTTCGAGGTAATTTTTGTAAGTGCTATGGTTTCCTGCTCCTTTAGTTGTCAAATTTTGTGGTGCTAAAAAAAATCTGTATCTTATGTAGCATGTTGATTTATATGTTCAAGACACTGCATCACAATGCTTCAAGTTAAGAGCAGTGATCTACTTCAAGAAATGCAAGGTCAAGTACTTTGTCCACTTTTATAAGCTTCAATATTCAGGTTTTTTAAAGCTACATCGAAAAGACGAGTGCTTGTTCAAGACTCAAGATAATGTTGAACTCAAGATCAAGTACAACTCAAGAACGACAAATCCAAGCTTTAGAAGATCTCAAGTTCAATCTACATCATGTAGAGATCTCAAAGCTTCATAATCTTTAAAGGTCAACCATCATCTGAAGATTCAATGTCCATACTTCACATTTAAGGTATGAATAACCTTAGATTAACCTTAGGATAGGTCATTTTGTATACATAAGTCAATTGAATCATTTTATAAGTGTTTGGTCTGTTCTAAGACTAGTCCTGGACCCTGTTCGACTAGTCCTAGAACTGTCTCGACCAGTCCAAGAAATTCGAAGACCAGTCCTAAGTTTGTTGCAAATTTTTCTAAATTTTTTATTCATCCACGACCAATCCTGGACTCTGCACGACCGGTCGTGTGAACAGTGCACGACCCATCCTATGACCAGTCCAAATCTAGGACTCAAACTACAGCGAACAAACCTGGTGTCTCACGACCAGTCGTAGGATAGTCATGACTAGTCATGGAGGTGTCACAACCGGTTGTGTAAGGCCTACGACCAGTCGTGGAACAGTTTTATCCGATCGCGCTCAAAATTTCAAAATGTAGTTCGTCCTACGACCAATCGTAGTGTCCACAGGACTAGTCGTAGATGCGATTTCTGCAACTATAAATAGAGCACGAATTTCAGAGTTTTATATCCAATTCAAGTGAAATCAAAGCATCACTCTGAGAGATAAGTTTGTATTCTTTTTAAGCTACATTGTACATATTTAATATTCTCTTTTGTTAGCTTTTCTTATTTGATTTTATTTCTGCATTCCAATCTAATTTGAAAGAGGAATTAGGATATTCCACTTATTGGAATCAAAATCAAATAGAGCTAGCCCAACTTGATTTAATTTAAAATCAATTAGAACTTATAACCATTTCAAAGTAAGTATTGGACATTGAACTCTATATTCGAGCTTCTACTCCGATTGGTTCTTCCGGACTGCTACAAAAGGAGAAATTCAGGTATTTTACATTATTGTAAATTTTCTTCTTTTGGTTTTATTTGAGATTAAGCCAGAAAAATCTCATTGTGTTGATTATCTGAGGAGTGCCAGAAACTTAGAGGTTGGGGTTTTTTTAATTGTGTAAGCCCATTTGAAAGACACAATTGTGAAAGTTTTAGGTGAACCTGAGAAATCTATTTTCATAGTGAACGCTAATATCCCCTGTGTGAGGATATTAGGAGTGGAGTAGCAAGCTATGTGGCTATTGTTTAACAGTTGGTGAACACACAGGCAAACCACTATAATTCTTTGTCTTGTGATTTGAATGTTTGTTTAATTTCTATTTCTTTTATCATTCAAATTTGTGGGATGTATGTGTGGATGTGAATGTTGTAATATTTACATTTTAAGTATTGTAGGAAATATTGTAATAGTTTAGAATTTATTTCTTGCTATTTCCTTTCAGTTTGAGTTTTTGATATTCAAATTGTTCTAGTAAGGTTGTCTTGCCATGAACCCTTGGTTTTTATGGTGCAAGGTTGTCCTTAGAATAACATTGGTATCAATCTCTCTATTTGAGGTTGCTTTATATTTCCGTATTGTGATTTGTTTAAAGAGATATCTTTACTTTATTCATTTATATTCCACTGTTAAAGTTTTAATTTAGCATAGTCCTATTAACCCCCCCCCCCCCCCCCCCAGGACATATAACTAGGCCTTTTCAAGTGGTATCAGAGCCTAATAGCTTGTTTTAATTGTTATATTTTTAGATTTATTTCTTGAGCTAATCGATCTAAGCTATTTATAAGATGTCAAATTTTGATAGCCTTTCAGTCACTAGGTCTCCACCATTTGATGGCTCCAATTATGCCTATTGGAAAGCCAGGATGTGGATTTTCCTTAAATCCATGGATGAGAGTGTGTGGCAAGCCACAGTGACTGAATGGACCCCTCTAACCATTGAAGCAACTGGTATCGATGGATCAAAATCAATAAAAGTCTCACCTTATTTTTCTTGGATCACACTTCAGAAAAATGAGAGTAATACCTATGCAAAAGCAGTAAATGCAATCACTTGCGCACTATCACTAGATGAATTCAAAAGAATTATATCATATGATACTGCAAAGCAAGCTTAGGATATTTTAGAGATGACACACGAGGGAACATCAATTGTCAAGAAATCTAAAGTCCAACTCCTCATAACCAAGTTTGAGGAAATACATGTGGAGGAAAATGAAATGTTCATGGACTTTTATACAAGATTAAATGACATTGTGAACTCTATATGGGGTCGTGGCAATAAAATCTCAGAAAGTAAAGTGTGTGCAAAGATATTATGCTCACTACCTGAATGGTTCAACTCAAAGGTTACCGCAATCTAGGAACTTCGTGATACGGACAATATGAGGGTAGAAGAACTAGTTGGGTCTTTACAAACCTATGAGTTAAATTTCAAAGCTCCTAAAGGTAAATCTATTACCCTTAAATCTTCTAAATGTATTTCTCAAGAAAATTCTGATTTTGAAAATTCTGAAGATAATATGGCCCTTTTAGCGAAAAAGTTTTACAAGATTTTCAAAAGTAAAAAGAGGGTTGATTTTCAAAAATCAAATGATAAGAAAAGATCTAAATCTATATCTAAAACTTGAAAATCTTTAAAAGAGAGTCAATGTTACAATTGCCAAGAATATGGGCATTTAGCAAACAAGTGTCCTAAAAAAGACAAACCTAAAAAAGAAAGGAATGTTGGCTACTTGGGATGAATCTTCTGGCACTGAAGCCTCTTCTGAATCAGAAGATTCTGAAACTGAGTCGGGCAATGAAGTTAAAGCCCTTATTACTCTAGCTAAGTTCACTTTTTCAGATCATGATGATTTAACTAGTGAAGAAAATCTGAATAGTGAGCATGAAAATGAAGAAGACCTTCAAGATGCTTACAATGCCCTATACAAGGAAAGTTGTAAAATTGCAGTAAAATTAAAACTTCAAAAAGAAGATTTTTTAAAACTTAAAGAAAATTTTGATTCCCTTGGTTTAGAAAAATCCCACATTTCAGATTATTTTGAAAAATCAAAACGCGATTTAGATTTCAAAACTTCCCTGATTGAAAATCTAAAATCTGGAAATGAAAATCTTAAACTTGAAGTCTCTTCTCTTTTGAGTTTAAAGGATACATGGAGGTATGCCCAAGGTGATCCTAAGTTAAAAAAAACTTTTATTTGGATCAAGAAAATGTGGCGAGCAATCCGGTTTGGGCTACGGTAAAAACGTTCCTCTTAAACAGAAGAATACTTCTCCTAAGTTTGTAAAAAGAGTCCTCAAACTTAAAAGAGAAAATTTCAAATCAAAAGTTTTCTAAAAATGCTAAAACATTTCAATCATTTAAACCTAAAAGTAATCATATCAACTATAATAATCAGAATTGAAACCCTTTAGCTGAGAAAATAGTTGATTTACTTAAGGAGCTCTTAAAATCTAACTCAGTGGGTCATTCTTACAACAATTACAAACATAAGAAGACCAACTATACTCCTAAACCCAAAACAATTATGAAATGGGTTCTTAAGGTTACTTGCTTGGTTGCCCACACACGGCTTTCAAAGCTTCAAGCCATTCAAAGTGGTACCTAGACAGTAGATGCTCCAGTACATGACTGGTGACAAAGGTCTGTTCACTACTCTTAAAGACATAACTGATGTTTCAGTCACATTTGGTGATGGTAGCAACTGCAGGATTATTGGTTAAGGTACGGTTCAACTTTCTAACCTCCCCTTATTTGAGAATGTTCTGTACGTTGAAGGTTTAAAACATAACTTGTTAAGCATTTCTCAAATATGTGATAAAAATCATAGTGTTAAATTTTCTAACCTCGGGTGTAAAATTTTAAACAAAAATGGTTCAGTAATATTAACTGGTCATAGAACTTCTGAAAACTGCTACATAGTAAGTGATTCTACCTCATCTATTCAGTCATGTTACATGGTCCATACCGATGAGACTGAATTATTGCATAAATGCCTTGGACATTTATACTACCACAATCTGTATAAATCGAGCAAAAGAAAACTAATAAGAGGTCTACCTAAGCTACAAAAAGTAGACAAGATATGTGGCGAATGCCAGATTAACAAGCAAACTAGGAGTGCTCACAAAAAGGTGAACTCCAATGCCACATCAAAACCACTCGAGCTTCTCCATATGGATCTTATAGGACCAACCAGGACAGAGAGTCGAGGTGGCAAAATATACATACTGGTAATCATGGATGATTTTACCAGATTCACTTGGGTAGCCTTCTTAAGGGATAAATCAGAAACCCTTGATGAAGTAAAAAGAATTCTCAAACGGATCCAAACTGAAAAAGGTTCTCAAGTTAGTAAGATCCGTAGTGATCATGGATCAGAATTTGAAAATATCAGTTTTGAGAAAATCTGTTACGATCAGGGAATATCACATGAATTCTCTGCACCTAAAATACCACAACAAAATGGAATTGTTGAAAGAAAAAATAGAGTGCTTCAAGAAATGGCAAATGTAATGTTGAATAGTATGAAGCTCCCTAAAAATCTTTGGGCTAAAGCTATAAATACTGTATTCTATACAATCAACCAGGTTTATACAAGTAAAACTTATAATAAAACTGCTTATGAACTATGGTTTGATAAGAAGCCTACTGTTAAATACTTTCAAGTTTTTGGCAGCAAGTGCTATATTTTACGTGACCATGAAAATTTGGGTAAGTTTGATACTAAGAGTGATGAAGGTATCTTTTTAGGATATTCTTTGATTAGTCATGCATATCGAGTACTGAATAAGAGGACTAGTGTTATTCAAGAATCCATTAATGTGGTCATTGATGATCACTTAATTACACCTACCTCAAGTTCAGATAGTGATGAAGTTCTTTTAATTAACGAACCAGATACTTCATCAAATCAATCTAACTCTGATCTAAGGACTGTTAAAGATCATCCAACCACTCAAATTCTTGGAAACCCTCTCACTGGTGTGTGCACTCATAGACAACTAGAAGATATATGTAATTACATGTGTTTTACATTCCAGATAGAACCGGCTAACGTAAAAGAAGCTCTTACTGACGAAAACTGGATAGTAGCAATGCAAGAAGAGCTTAACTAATTTGTGAGAAATGATGTTTGGTATCTTGTTCCTAGACATAAAGATAAATATATTATCGAAACTAAGTGGATTTTTAAAAATAAGTCTGATGAACTTGGTAATATAATTTGAAATAAGGCTAGACTGGTTGTACAAGGGTACACTCAAATTGGAGGCATCGACTATGATGAAACCTTTGCCCCAGTAGCTCGTCTTGAATCAATCAGACTCTTTATATCCATTGCTTGCTTTAGAAAATTCAAAATTTATCAAATGGATGTAAAAAGTGCCTTCTTAAATGGCGATCTACATGAAGAAGTATATGTTGAACAACCAATGGGTTTTGAAGACCCTAAGAACACTGATCATGTCTACCGCATTAAAAAGGCTCTCTACGGTTTGAAACAAGCTCCCAGGGAATGGCACGAAAAGTTAACTAAGTTTTTACTAAGTCATAAATTTCAAATGGAAAGTGTTGATAAGACTCTTTTTGTTGAAAAAATATAACAATGATATCTTAACGGTACAAATCTATGTTGATGATATTATTTATGGATCTACCTGTACTAACATGACTATCGACTTTGCAGATTTAAAGAAATCTGAGTTTGAAATGAGCATGGTTGGGGATTTGAATTATTTCATAGGGTTGTAAGTAAAACAACAACCTGATGGTATTTTCATTTCTTAGACCAAATATGCTCTGAACTTGATTAAAAAGTTCAGATTTGAGAATGGTAAGAATTTTGATACTCCTATGAGTACTACCTTAAAACTCTTAAAAGATTCTAAAAATAAAAATGTGGATCCTAAATTATATCGTAGTATGATTGGTAGTTTACTTTACTTAACTACAAGTAGACCTGATATTGCTTTTAGTGTTGGTATTTGCGCTAGATATCAATCTGGCCCTAAAGAGTCACATCTAACTGTTGTTAAGCAGATTATTCGATATGTCGCAAGTACTGTTAATTTGGGTCTCTATTATCCATATGATACTAGTGTTCAGTTGGCTGGGTACACTGATGCTGATTGGGCTGGTAATATCGATGATAGGAAATCAACCAATGGTGGTTGTTTCTATATTGAAAATTTTTTAGTTTCTTGGTTTAGTAAGAAACAAAGTTCTATATCCCTCTCAACTTCTGAGGTTGAATACATGGCGGCTGAAAATGCATGTACTCAGCTTGTTTGGATGAATAGAATGTTAAGAAATTATGGAATTGCACAGGAGTCAATGGTTTTATATTATGATAATTCCAGTGCAATAAATATTTCTAAAAATCCAATTTAGCATTTAGGTACCAAGCACATTGACATTAGGTATCATTACATTCATGAATTAGTGGAAGAAAAAAATAATATATTTGGAATATATTCCGACCAAGAATCAACTTACTGACATTTTTACTAAGCCGCTCGACAAAAGTAGGTTTAATAAATTGAAATTTGATCTTGGTATGTGCAATCTAAATTGAATATTCATGCATATTTCTATCATACTGTATATATATATATATATATATATATATATATTTGATAATTTATTAGTTTAAATTTTAAATTTTAATGGAAAATGCATGTTTTTGATGGTACATGACCAGTCGTGGACGTGCTCGACCAGTCGTGGCACGACCGGTCGAGGACGACCCACGATTAGTCATGTAGCACGCTGGCCCTTTTAAAATTTTTGGAAAACCTCATCTTTTTCATTTCCTATTTCCTCTCCAATGAGTCGGCACCCGACCAGTCATACCCACCTTCCTAAATCTTCAAGGTTAGTGCGTCATTTGCATTTTTCTTATAGATTCTAATCAATATTACTTCATTTTCACTCTTGGAGTAATTTATTTTGAGATTCATTGCGATTTTGGGATTTTCTTTTGAAAAATCTGTTCTAGCCAAACCCAACTCTACATCCTTTGTAATCTCTTGATTCTTTATACTCTTCGTTGTAAATGGATGCTAAAGCTAAAAAAGAAAACTTTCCGTTGTCCATCATCTTCTAGATCAACTCCTATCTCTTGGCGCCATCTTTGGTCACCCGAAGATGATCCCTCATATGTGTGGGATTTGCAAATGCGCAATGTCATTGTTAAACGACCTATTGATCTTGACCACATTGCTCCTTTTGGTATCCTTCCTCTTCTCCAAGTTGTAGGATGGGCTAACATCTTATATTGGGGTGGGCCTGCATACCAATCTATTGCTCAATCCATGTTTGCATGCATTTCTGACTTTTCGACTGAGAATTTAACTTTTAAAATTGATGCTAGAGAAAGTCCATTTGAAATAAACCGTCATTTGATTTCGGGTCTAATGGACATAGCGATTAATGACGAGGGTATTCCTATTCATTCTCTAGTTGAGAAACCCTCAGAATCAGAAAAATGCATGCCCACTAGAGCACTATGCAATATGGATGTGCAATAGACTCATAAAGGGAATGCGCTCCCCTTAAAGTACTTGTTACCCAGATATAGGGTTCTCCACAGAATCTTTATTTCAAATCTATATCCGCGTTTTGGTAATAAAACAGAACTGAGTTTCTTTATGGTTTGGGTTTTGCATTCTGTCATCACTAGTGTAAATGTCTGTCTGCCTTCTTTAATATGTCATTCCATCATTCAGTTTCATCTCCATCCAGGACATAGTGACATTACATTTGTCTATCTTATAACTGTGTTAGCTACTCACATGCTAGTTGCTATGCCTGTTGGAGAGGCTCCTATTCATCATCTTATTTTCTACAACTCTAATATTAATAAGATGAAATTGGAATTAGCTCCTGGCTAAGTGGATATTGGTGGTGGTGGAGCTGAAGCAAGGAATGCAGATAAGGCTGGTGACTTCCTCGTGATGATATTAATATGGATGACATCTTTGATGAAATTGAATCTAACTTTACTAATGATCCTGACTATGAGCCATCTGATTTTGATGCTCATCTTCGTGCACTTGAGGAAAAGGTAGAGAACACGAATGTTGCCCATGATTTTCAATTTAAATATATGCGCAAGCATCTTAGGCGCTTAAACAAGGGGCTTCATCAACTTAATCCTACTATACCTGCTCCTTCTTCAGGATCTGATTAGGTGTTTCCTATGGTCTGTAATAACTCCTCTATTGCTTTGGTTTCTTTCAGTGTGCTAAACTTACTTTGAATTATACTGGTTTATGATATGTGCACTATGAATTTGCTTTTATATCTTTTACCTATTTAACTCCTTTATTATTCTCTTATTGGTCTTCTTCTTCCATTTATTCTTTTCTTCCTTTGTCATATTATGACAAAAAGGGGGAGTATATTAAAGTTGGATTGAATACTTATGTATATGGATTGAGGGGGAGTAGAGTAGCATATTTTTTTGAAAATATGTGTGCTACTCAGGGTGAGTAAGTAAGGAGGAGTTTAAATTTGTGCTAGTTAATAATAACTGGTGTATGATTCTTTAACCTATAACTAGTTCTCTTATATGATTCTTTATTGAGTATGTTATGTTTCTCTTATTTTGATTGGAGTGTGTTTTGTCACAAATTTGACAAAAGAGGAGATTGTAAGTGTTATGGTTTCCTGCTCCTTTAGTTGTCAATTTTTGTGGTGTCAAAAAAACAATCTGTATCTTGTGTAGCATGTTGATTTATATGTTCAAAACACTGCACACAATACTTCAAGTTAAGAACGGTGATCTACTTCAAGAAATGCAAGGTCAAGTACTTTGTCCACTTTTGTAAGCTTCAATGTTCAGAGTTTTTAAAGCTACATCGAAAAGACGAGTGCTTGTTCAAGACTCAAGTTAATGTTTAACTCAAGAATGACAAACAAAGCTTTAGAAGATCTCAAGTTCAAGCTACATCATGTAGAGATCTCAAAGTTTCATAATCTTCAAAGGTCAACCATCATCTGAAGAAATGAAGATTCAATGTCCATACTTCACATTTAAGGTATGAATGACTTTAGATTGACCTTAGGGTAGGTCATTTTGTATACATAAGTCAATTGAATCATTTTATAAGTATTTGGTCTGTTCTAAGACTAGTCCTGAACCTTGTTCGACTAGTCCTAGAACTGCCTCAACCAGTCCAAGAAATTCCAAGACCAGTCCTAAGTTTATTGCAAATTTTTTAAAATTTTTTGTTCGTCCATGACCAGTCCTGGACTCTACTCGACCGATCGTGTGAACAGTGCACGACTCGTCCTATGACCAGTCCAGGATCTACGACTCAAACTACAGCGAATAAACCTGGTGCCTCACGACCAGTCGTAGGAGGGTCATGACTAGTCGTGGAGGTGTCACGACCGGTCGTGCAAGGCCTGCGACCAGTCGTGGAACAATTTTATCCGATCGCGCTCGAAATTTCAAAATGCAATTCGTCCTACAACTATTCGTAGTGTCCACAAGACCAGTCGTAGATGCAATTTTTGTAACTATAAATAAAGCACGAATTTCAGAGTTTTATATTCAATTCAAGTAAAATCAAAGCGTCACTCTGAGAGATAAGTTTGTGTTCTTTTTAAGCTACATTGTACATATTTAATATTCTCTTTTGTTAGCTTTTCTTATTTGATTTTATTTCTGCATTCCAATCTAATTTGAAAGAGGAATTGGGATATTCCACTTCTTGGAATCAAAATCAAATAGAGCTAGCCCAACTTGATTTAATTTAAAATCAATTAGAACTTATAACCATTTCAAAGTGAGTATTGGACATTGAACTTCTATATTCGAACTTCTACTCCGATTGGTTCTTCCAGACTGCTACAAAAGGAGAAATTCAGGTATTTTACATTATTGTAAATTTCCTTCTTTTAGTTTTATTTGAGATTAAGCCAGAAAAATCTCATTATGTTGGTTATCTGAGGAGAGCCAGAAAACTCAGAGGTTGGAGTTTTTTGAATTGTGTAAGCCCATTTGAAAGACACAATTATGAAGCTTTTAGGTGAACTTGAGAAACCTATTTTCATAGTGAATACTAATATCCCCTGTTTGAGGATATTAGGAGTGGAGTAGCAAGCTGTGTGGCTGTTGTTTAACAGTTGGTGAACACACAGGCGAACCACTATAATTCTTTGTGTCTTATGATTTGAATGTTTGTTTAATTTCTATTTCTTTTATCATTCAAATTTGTGGGATGTAAGTGTGGATGTGAATGTTGTAATATTTACATTTCAAGCATTGTGGGGAATGTTATAATAGTTTAGAATTTATTTCTTGCTATTTTCTTTCAGTTTGAGTTTTTGATATTCAAATTGTTCTAGTAAGGTTGTCCTGCCATAAACCCTTAGTTTTTATGGTGCAAGGTTGTCCTTAGAATAACATTGGTATCAATCTCTCTATTTGAGGCTGCTTTACATTTCTGTATTGTGATTTGTTTAAAGAGCTGTCTTTACTTTATTCATTTATATTCTGCTGTTAAAGTTTTAATTTGGCATAGTCCTAAGCTAGGCCTTTTCAATTTTGCCACCTCAATTGCCATGGGGCCCCATCTATCAACCCGAATCACTACCATGTGGTTGGCGGAATTGGATTCCATTTGGTCACATTTGGCCAATCTGAACAATCAGTTGGTTTCGGACATGCCTTAGTATTTGTTTAGTGTAATTTGTTTTCAATTACAATGCTTCTTTGGGTTGATTGAATGTCGATTTCCAGAATTCACTGAGATTGTGTAAAGCATTATCTGTAATTTTGGGTGAGGTGTCTACAAATCCTTTTTTTTTTTTTAAAGTATAGACTACACGTTCATGCGGGTGGATAAGGGTGCATAACCCTTTCTTTCTCTTGTTAAATCTCTTGGGGAATGCTAATAGGACCTATTGTGCATTGGATATGGAGATCAGAAGAGTTAGACGGCTTACCTATTTGTGCCACCATTGCTGTAAAATCAGAGCTCTAAGATCTTCCTTTCCTTACACCCTGTAGAGAAGAAGAGATGGGCTTGAAACTTCTCACGATGGTGTAGGACTGGGGACCCAGCTCTATTATATATTAATGAGGGTAGAGGAGTTTGAAACCCATCAAAACTCCTCTCCCTAAAAGGTTCCACACGAATTGCTTATCCTAGTTCTATCAGGACATTGTGTGCATATCACAACAATAGCACACCACCCCTTACACAAATTCTATATGTATCACAACTTAGTTGGGGCCCACTGGTGCACCCGATCACATTATCCAACCTTTAGGTAAATCTAGACCGTTGATCAATAAGGCCCACCTTATAGGATTCTTACATCTCTATCACTGAGGTTCCTTACCGAAACTTTTAATTGAGTCATTCTTTCACATGGAATCTCTAAATTCCTTGGCTCTCTATGATTCCGCGGGGTATAGTTAACTATAGAATTCTGAGTTAAGTGGATAGTGGTGACTTCAAATCTAACTCACAACATTCTTGAGTCAATACTACTGACCTGAAAATGACAAGAAAATGGAGAAAGAAAGTATGCCCATGGACACGTCATGTTCATAGGTGGAAAGCACTTAGACTTCTTACAACACAAAAAAGAATTAGTGAAGCTCTTCATTTAAATACCTTATTAATTAGACATGAATTTCTACTAAATATTATGGGAGATTGAAGGCCACACTTGGTGCCTAGTTTCCATCATTTACATGGATATTTGTCATTTTTGTATAATTGGACATGTATATCTAAGTTATCTTTCTCATTTTCACCATTTAACAGATTATTAAAAAAATTAATAGGTATTTATAAGGCATACTAATTTAGATTTGTACAATCTTTATGTCATTGTTTTTTAATCCATGAGACAAATATTACATGGTATTTATCTGTCATTGCCTTGTCATTTGTATGTCATGGGAATAATGTTATATACACAGAGATAAATAGATTTACTCCTAACAAATAAAAGTTGTTCACCTTTTAAGTTGAGCCCAACAAATTTTATTGGCTTCATTAAATAACAAAAAAGTAAAGCAAGTGGTCCTTAATTGGCTTGTTCTCAATCAAGTGAAAATGCACTAAGTAAATACTACATTGTATTTGCTTGTCATTATTTCAAAATTTATGAATCATGAGAGGAATGTCTTACATAAGTTCATGAATTATTTTTTTTTATAGTTCTTAAAGTTCATTCTACACTTGAAACGAAACATACAATGCTTTAACACAATTTGACGCAAATTGAAATGATTGATTGTAAAAATTAATTGTTTTCCATTTAATTATTATTTTCTATAAATATAATTTGCATAGTATGAATTAGTACTATTGATGCAAAAATCTGGTTGTCCCTCTTTTTGGCCGTCGAGTACCTGCACAGGAAGAAGACAAAGGAGACCCTGGCTAGAGCAGGGGACCCTCTGATGCCAAAATCAGGCCAGGAATCTGGGTCTTATTGTATTGAGGGAGTTCCGGAGAGAGTTTTTGAGTACCTTTCATCCTTGAAGTCTCTCCTATTTATAGGAGAAGGGAGATCCCACCATATGGGGATTCTTTCCCAATATTTTAGAGATTTGATTTAGATGGTGTTTTGTTTACGAATACTTCCTGATCCCAAGATTTCCGGGACCGGGGATCCTTTTACAAGATTCTCGGGATAGTGTTTAAGATTACATCGTCTCTCCTTTGCTTGGCTCGGCCTCAATAGATTCATAATCTCGGTTGGCTTACATAGGAGACTTTTTACCTACTGTCGAACGAAACTGAGTCGATTCAGGACCGATGTTTTTCTTCTATCCGATAGCCGATACTACAACCAACCATACATAGGTCGTTTTCATAATCGGTCAGGTGGCTTTCTGATTTGGGACCTTTAATAGGTCTCTTTAGACATTACTGCCTCGTTAACCGAGTCAACTTGATGTGTCCTATACTTGCCTAAGGCTCTCGACTCTCAACTTCGGTCGGGATTCATTTCCCAGAAAATCCGAACAAGTCTCTCCTTTGTCTTTATCTTGCTTGATCTGAACTATTGGCTCGGATCCTTCGGTCGGTTTTAGTAGAGTTGGTCGATTCTATAACCAAGTCTCCGGACTTGTCAGATTTTTTTCCCCAACAAGTACCATAAAATGAATATGCTTTATTATACTGAAGAGAGGGAATATTGTTTTTAATTCTAGAAATAGTAGGCTCACTTGCATGACCCACTAAGATTTAAAATTTCTTAATTTTATGCTAAATTATGTCAAATAATACATATGTACATTAATTCAAATTATTAAAGCTAATTAAATATAAGTTACTGTGAATATATAATATGATTCCAATGCATTCCAATTATTGATTGCCAAACAGAATTTTTGAATCAAACGCATCTGAAGGCCGCAAAACAGAATTGAGAATTCCAAATCACATTAATTCCATGCCAATGGTGATGTCTGTTCCAATTCCATCCGTTCAATTCCATTAAATGGACGATTAGGATTGGTTGATGATCAGTATAGTTTTAGGTATTTGCTCTGGATCCTCACGCGTCACCAGCATTTTCTAACGACGCAGAGCTAACGATGACGTATCTGTCTTCTTCTTTTATTTTATTTTATTTTATTTTACATTGAAGAATGAAAAGCAGAAAGGTTACGGAATACGTCCAACACCATAAGTCCCACGTGCCCTCATGTGTTACAAACACTTGCGGCATGTCCCTCAAAAGTCCAGGAAAGATATTAATTATTGTAGGCGAAGAAGGTGAGAGTTGGGGTCAAATGAATCCAAACAACTCAATACAACCGAATGGAATCAAAAGAGTCAGAACAAATCTCACCTACCATTTCTGGTAACTAAAAATAGTGATTTATTTTTATTATGAGTCAACTTCCGGTGGGCCTTATCACTATCTAATGGACAGATGATCACCGTCCGTTGGTTGATGATAGGAAGAGGGCCTCTTCTAATCGGATGTCTGCTTAGATTTGGGCAAAATTAACCATTGGTTAAAAAATTTCATCTCTTTGATCACTTTTTGACCGTTAATTTTTGCATGCAATTGATTGGATGATTTGGATTATCCAATGGTTGTAATTTTGAATGTGGCCTCTATCCAATGCTTGTTATCTAATAAATGGCTTGGATCTTGTATATACACCTCATTGGTATGTGTACCATGAATCACTTTGTGTGAAGAATACTTTGATTAAGGTAGGCCATCTTCATCGCAGACCCAACTTGCAATTAGCTTAGATCTGGACTGTCCAACTATCGGTCATTGGCGTTGATGGTCGATAGCAGAATGGACGATCCAACCACACATCTAGTAGGGGCACTTGAATAGTATTTGGTACCATTGTACAACCTCATTAGATGATTGAACCATCTAATTGATGAGCCCCACCACGGGATTGTTGTAGATTGATCTTGAAATGGAAGGCATCAGCACTGTAGCGATACCATAGCCCAATCCAACAATCAGGTGGGCCATAATTAATAAAACAACATGAGCAGTCTTGCCACGTTTATAATATTGGCCATCTTTATAATGAGGCTAACTCGATGAGTGGCTCAGATCTTGCAGAGATATGCCATCTACATGGTGAGGCTAACCCCGCTAGCTAGATGGTTCACATCTTGCAACCACCACCATGAACACGATGGGGCTAACTAGTTGGATGGCTTACATCTTTTAGACGGACGCCGATTGCGTCCTACCCCCACCCATCTCCAGCTAAGAACAGGCAGCATTTTGGAGTGGCCACCGTATAATAATCAGAATTGAAACCCTTTAGCTGAGAAAATAGTTGATTTACTTAAGGAGCTCTTAAAATCTAACTCAGTGGGTCATTCTCACAACAACTACAAACATAAGAAAACCAACTATACTCCTAAACCCAAAACAGTTATGAAATGGGTTCTTAAGGTTACTTGCTTGGTTGCCCACACGGCTTTCAAAGCTTCAAGCCATTCAAAGTGGTACCTAGACAGTGGATGCTCCAACACATGACTGGTGACAAAGGTCTGTTCACCACTCTTAAAGACATGACTGATGGTTCAGTCACATTTGGTGATGGTAGCAACTGCAGGATTATTGGTTAAGGTACGGTTCAACTTTCTAACCTCCCCTTATTTGAGAATGTTCTGTACGTTGAAAGTTTAAAATATAACTTGTTAAGCATTTCTCAAATATGCGATAAAAATCATAGTGTTAAATTTTCTAACCTAGGGTGTAAAATTTTAAACAAAAATGGTTCAGTAATATTAACTGGTCGTAGAACTTCTGAAAACTGCTACATAGTAAGTGATTCTAGCTCATCTATTCAATCGTGTTACATGGTCCATACCGATGAGACTGAATTTTGCATAAACGCCTTGGACATGTATACTACCACAATCTGTATAGATTGAGCAAAAGAAAACTAATAAGAGGTCTACCTAAACTACAAAAAGTAGACAAGATATGTGGCGAATGCCAGATTGGCAAGCAAACTAGGACTGCTCACAAAAAGGTGAACTCCAATGCCACATCAAAACCACTCGAGCTTCTCTATATGGATCTTATAGGACCAACCAGGATGGAGAGTCGATGTGGCAAAATATATATACTGGTGATCGTGGATGATTTTACCAGATTCACTTGGGTAGCCTTCTTAAGGGATAAATCAAAAACCCTTAATGAAGTAAAAAGGATTCTCAAATGGATCCAAACTGAAAAAAGGTTCTCAAGTTAGTAAGATCTGTAGTGATCATGGATTAGAATTCAAAAATATCAGTTTTGAGAAAATCTGTTGCGATCAAGGAATATCACATAAATTCTCTGCACCTAAAACACCACAATAAAATGGAATTGTTGAAAGAAAAAATAGAGTGCTTCAAGAAATGGCAAACGTAATGTTGAATAGTATGAAGCTCCCTAAAAATCTTTGGGCTGAAGCTGTAAATACTGCATTCTATACAATCAACTAGGTTTATACAAGTAAAACTTATAATAAAACTGCTTATAAACTATGGTTTGATAAGAAGCCTACTGTCAAATACTTTCGAGTTTTTTGCAACAAGTGTTATATTTTACGTGACCGTAAAAATTTGGGTAAGTTTGATACTAAGAGTGATGAAGGTATCTTTTTAGAATATTCTTTGAATAGTCATGCATATCGAGTACTGAATAAGAGAACCAGTGTTATTCAAGAATCCATTAATGTGGTCATTGATGATCACTTAATTACACCTACCTCAAGTTTAGATAGTGATGAAGTTCTTTTAATTAACGAACCAGATACTTCATCAAATCAATCTAACTCTGATCTGAGGACTGTTAAAGATCATCCAACCACTCAAATTCTTGAAAACCCTCTCACTGGTGTGCGCACTTGTAGACAACTAGAAGATATATGTAATTACATGTGTTTTACATCCCAGATAGAACCGGCTAACGTAAAAGAAGCTCTTACTGACGAAAACTGGATAGTAGCAATGCAAGAAGAGCTTAACCAATTTGTGAGAAATGATGTTTGGTATCTTGTTCCTAGACCTAAAGATAAACATATTATCGGAACTAAGTGGATTTTCAAAAATAAGTCTGATAAACTTGGTAATATAATTTGAAACAAGGCTAGACTGGTTGTACAAGGGTACACTCAAATTGGAGGCATCGACTATGATGAAACCTTTGCCCTAGTAGCTCATCTTGAATCAATCAGACTCTTCATATCCATTGCTTACTTTAGAAAATTCAAAATTTATCAAATGGATGTAAAAAGTGCCTTCTTAAATAGCGATCAACATGAAGAAGTATATGTTGAACAACCAATGGATTTTGAAGACCCTAAGAACACTGATCATGTCTACCACATTAAAAAGGCTCTCTACGGTTTGAAACAAGCTCCCAGAGAATGGTACGAAAAGTTGACTAAGTTTTTACTGAGTCATAAATTTCAAATGGAAAGTGTTGATAAGACTCTTTTTGTTAAAAAACATAACGATGATATCTTAACAGTACAAATCTATGTTGATGATATTATTTATGGATCTACCTGTACTAACATAACGATCGACTTTGCAGATTTAAAGAAATCTGAGTTAGAAATGAGCATGGTTGGGGATTTGAATTATTTCATAGGGTTGTAAGTAAAACAACAACCTGATGGTATTTTCATTTCTCAGATCAAATATGCTTTGAACTTGATTAAAAAGTTCGGATTTGAGAATGGTAAGAATTTTTATACTCCTATGAGTACAACCTTAAAACTCTCAAAAGATTCTACAAATAAAAATGTGGATCCTAAATTATATCGTAGTATGATTGGTAGTTTACTTTACTTAACTACAAGTAGACCTGATATTGCTTTTAGTGTTGGTATTTGCGCTAGATATCAATCTGGCCCTAAAGAGTCACATCTAACTATTGTTAAGCAGATTATTCGATATGTCGCAAGTACTGGTAATTTGGGTCTCTGTTATCCATATGATACTAGTGTTCAGTTGGCTGGGTACACTAATGTTGATTGGGCTGGTAATATCGATGATAGGAAATCAACCAGTGGTGGTTGTTTCTATATTGGAAATTTTTTAGTTTCTTGGTTTAGTAAGAAACAAAGTTCTATATCGCTCTCAACTTCTGAGGTTGAATACATCGCGGTTGGAAATGCATGTACTCAGCTTGTTTTGATGTATAGAATGTTAAGCAATTATGGAATTGCACAGGAGTCAATGGTTTTATATTATGATAATTCTAGTGCAATAAATATTTCTAAAAATCCAATTTAGCATTTAGGTACCAAGCACATTGACATTAGGTATCATCACATTCATGAATTAGTGGAAGAAAAAATAATATATTTGGAATATATTTCGACCAAGAATCAACTTACTGACATTTTTACTAAGCCACTCGACAAAAGCAGGTTTAATAAATTGAAATTTGATCTTGGTATGTGCGATTTAAATTGAATATTCATGCATATTTGTATCATACTGTATATATATATATATATATATTTGATAATTTATTAGTTTAAATTTTAAATTTTTATGGAAAATGCATGTTTTTTATGGTACATAACCAGTCGTGGACGTGCTCGACCAGTCGTGGCACGACCGGTCGAGGACAACCCACGACTAGTCGTGTAGCATACTGGCGCTTTTAAAATTTGGGGAAAACCTCATCTTCTTCATTTCTTATTTCCTCTCCAATGAGTCGGCACCCGACCAGTCATACCCACCTTCCTAGATCTTCAAGGTTAGTGTGTCATTTGCATTTTTCTTGTAGATTCTAGTCAATATTACTTCATTTTCACTCTTGGAGTAATTTATTTTGAGATTCATTGCGATTTTAGGATTTTCTTTTGAAAAATGTGTTCTAGCCAAACCCAACTCTACATCCTTTGTAATCTCTTGATTCTTTATACTCTTCGTTGTAAATGGATGTTAAAGCTAAAAAAGAAAACTTCCCATTGTCCATCATCTTCTAGATCAACTCTTATCTCTTAGCGCCATCTTTGGTCACCCGAAGATGATCCCTCATATGTGTGGGATTTGCGAATGCGCAATGTCATTGTTGAACGACTTGTTGATCTTGACCACATTACTCCTTTTGGTATCCTTCCTCTTCTCCAAGTTGTAGGATGGGCTAACATCTTACATTGGAGTGGGCCTGCATACCAATCTATTGCTCAATCCATGTTTGCATGCATTTCTGACTTTTCGACTGAGAATTTAACTTTTAAAATTGATGCTAGAGAAAGTCCATTTGAAATAAACCGTCATTTAATTTCGGGTCTAATGGACATATCGATTAATGGCAAGGGTATTCCTATTCATACTCTAGTTGAGAAACCCTCAGAATCAGAAAAATACATGCTCACTAGAGCACTATGCAATATGGATGTGCAATGGACTCATAAAGGGAATGCGCTCCCCTCAAAGTACTTATTACCCAGATACAGGGTTCTCCATAAAATCTTTATTTCAAATCTATATCCGCGTTTTGGTAATAAAATAGAACTGACTTCCTTTATGGTTCGGGTTTTGCATTATGTCATCACTAGTGTAAATGTCTGTCTGCCTTCTTTATTATGTCATTCCATCATTCAGTTTCATCTCCATCCAGGACACAGTGATATTCCATGTGCCTATCTTATGACTGTGTTAGCTACTCACATGCTAGTTGCTATGCCTGTTGGAGAGACTCCTATTCATCATCTTATTTTCAACAACTCTAATATTAACAAGATAAAATTGGAATTAGCTCCTGGCCAAATGGATATTGCTAGTGGTGGAGCTGAAGTAGGGAATGCAGATAAGCTGGTGACTTCCTCCTGATGATATTAATATGGATGACATCTTTGATGAAATTGAATCTGACTCTACTAATGATCCTGACTATGAGCCATCTGATTTTGATGCTCGTCTTCATGCACTTGAGGAGAAGGTAGAGAACATGAATGTTGCCCATGATTTTCAATTTAAATATATGCGCTAGTATCTTAGGCGCTTAAACAAGGGGCTTCATCAACTTGATCCTACTATACCTACTCCTTCTTTAGGATCTAATTAGGTGTTTTTATCCTATGGTCTGTAATAGCTCCTATACTACTTTGGTTTCTTTCAGTGTGCTAGACTTACTTTGGATTATACTGGTTTATGATATGTGCACTTTGAATTTACTTTTATATCTTTTATCTATTTAACTCCTTTATTATTTTCTTATTGGTCTTCTTCTTCCATTTATTCTTTGCTTCCTTTGTCATATTATGACAAAACGGGGGAGTATATTAAAGTTGGATTGAATACTTATGTATATGGATTGAGGGGGAATAGAGTAGCATATTTTTTTTGAATATATGTGTGCTACTCAAGGTGAGTAAGTAAGGAGGAGTTTAAATTTGTGCTAGTTAATAATAACTGGTGCATGATTCTTTAACCATGCTGTAACTAATTCTCTTATATGATTCTTTATTGAGTATGTTATGCTTCTCTTATTTTGATTGGAGTGTGTTTTGTCACAAATTTGACAAAGGAGAGATTGTAAGTGCTATGGTTTCTTGCTCCTTTAGTTGTCAATTTTGTGGTGCCAAAAAAACAATTTTTATCTTATGTAGCATGTTGATTTATATGTTCAAGACACTGCATCACAATGCTTCAAGTTAAGAACGGTGATCTACTTCAAGAAATGCAAGGTCAAGTACTTTGTCCACTTTTGTAAGCTTCAATGTTCAGAGTTTTTAAAGCTACATCAAAAAGACGAGTGCTTGTTCAAGACTCAAGTTAATGTTTAACTCAAGATCAAGTACAACTCAAGAATGACAAACAAAGCTTTAGAAGATCTCAAGTTCAAGCTACATCATGTAGAGATCTCGAAGTTTCATAATCTTCAAAGGTCAACCATCATCTGAAGAATTGAAGATTCAATGTCCATACTTCACATTTAAGGTATGAATGACTTTAGATTGACCATAGGGTAGGTCATTTTGTATACATAAGTCAATTGAATTATTTTATAAGTATTTGGTCTGTTCTAAGACTAGTCCTGAACCTTGTTCGACTAGTCCTAGAACTGCCTCAACCAGTCCAAGATATTCCAAGACCAGTCCTAAGTTTATTGCAAATTTTTTAAAAATTTTTGTTCGTCCATGACCAGTCCTGGACTCTACTCGACCGATCGTGTGAACAATGCATGACTTGTCCTATGACCAGTCCAGGATCTACGACTCAAACTACAGCGAACAAACCTGGTGCCTCACGACCAGTCGTGGGATGGTCACGACCAGTCGTGGGATGGTCACGACCAATCATGGAGGTGGCACGACCAGTCGTGCAAGGCCTATGACCAGTCGTGGAACGGTTTTATCTGATCGCGCTCGAAATTTCAAAATGCAATTCATCCTACGACTAGTTGTAGTGTCCACAGGACCAGTCGTAGATGCGATTTTTGCAACTATAAATAAAGCACGAATTTCTGAGTTTTATATCTAATTCAAGTAAAATCAAAGCATCACTCTGAGAGATAAGTTTGTGTTCTTTTTAAGCTACATTGTGCATATTTAATATTCTCTTTTGTTAGCTTTTCTTATTTGATTTTATTTCTGCATTCCAATCTAATTTGAAAGAGGAATTGGGATATTCCACTTCTTAGAATCAAAATCAAATAGAGCTAGCCCAACTTGATTTAATTTAAAATCAATTAGAACTTATAACCATTTCAAAGTGAGTATTGGACATTGAACTTCTATATTCGAACTTCTACTTCGATTGGTTCTTCCGGACTGCTACAAATGGAGAAATTCAGGTATTTTACATTATTGTAAATTTCCTTCTTTTGGTTTTATTTGAGATTAAGCCAGAAAAATCTCATTATGTTGGTTATCTAAGAGCCAGAAAACTCAGAGGTTGGAGTTTTTTGAATTGTGTAAGCCCATTTGAAAGACACAATTGTGAAGCTTTTAGGTGAACTTGAGAAACTTATTTTCATAGTGAACACTAATATCACCTGTTTGAAGATATTAGGAGTGGAGTAGCAAGCTGTGTGGCTGTTGTTTAACAGTTGGTGAACACACAAGCGAACCACTATAATTCTTTGTGTCTTATGATTTGAATGTTTGTTTAATTTCTATTTCTTTTATCATTCAAATTTGTGGGATGTATGTGTGGATGTGAATGTTGTAATATTTACATTTCAAGCATTGTGGGGAATGTTATAATAGTTTAGAATTTATTTCTTGCTATTTCGTTTCAGTTTGAGTTTTTGATATTCAAATTGTTCTAGTAAAGTTGTCCTGTCATAAACCCTTAGTTTTTATGGTGCAAGGTTGTCCTTAGAATAACATTGGTATCAATCTCTCTATTTGAGGTTGCTTTACATTTCCGTATTGTGATTTGTTTAAAGAGCTATCTTTACTTTATTCATTTATATTCTGCTGTTAAAGTTTTAATTTGGCATAGTCCTAAGTTAGGCCTTTTCAATTTTGCCACCTCAATTGCCATGGGGCCCCATCTATCAGCCCGAATCACTACCATGTGGTTAGTGGAATTGGATTCTCTCTGGTCACATTTGGCCAATCTGAACAATCAGTTGGTTTCGAACATGCCTTAGTATTTGTTTAGTGTAATTTGTTTTCAATTACGATGCTTCTTTGGGTTGATTGAATGTCGATTTCCAGAATTCACTGAGATTGTGTAAAGCATTATCTGCAATTTTAGGTGAGGTGTCTACAAATCCTTTTTTGTTCTTTTTTTTTTTTAAAGTATAGACTACACGTTCATGTGGGTGGATAAGGGTGCATAACCCTTTCTTTCTCTTGTTAAATCTCTTGGGGAATGCTAATAGGACCTGTTGTGCATTGGATATGGAAATCAGAAGTGTTAGATGGCTTACCTATTTGTGCTGCCATTGCTGTAAAATCGGAGCTCTAACATCTTCCTTTCCTTACACCCTGTAGAGAAGAAGAGATGGGCTTGGAACTTCTCACGATGGTGTAGGACTGGGGACCCAGCTCTATTATATATTAATGAGGGTAGGAGTTTGAAACTTATCAAAACTCCTCTCCCTAAAAGGTTCCACACGAATTGCTTATCCTAGTTCTATCAGGACATTGTGTGCATATCACAACAGTAGCACACCACCCCTTACACAAATTCTAGATGTATCATAACTTAGTTGGGGCCCACTGGTGCACCCGATCACACTATCCAACATTTAGGTAAATCTAGACCGTTGAACAATAATGCCCACCTTATAGGATTCTTACATCTCTATCACTGAGGTTCCTTAGCGAAACTTTTAATTGAGTCATTCTTTCACATGGAGTCTCTAGATTCCTTGGCTCTCTATGATTCCGCGGGGTATAGTCAACTATAGAATTCTATGTTAAGTGGATAGTGGTGACTTCAAATCTAACTCACAACATTCTTGAGTCAATACTACTGACCTGAAAATGATAAGAAAATGGAGAAAGAAAGTATGCCCATGGACGCGTCATGTTCACAGGTGGAAAGCACTTAGACTTTGTCACGCCCCGAACTCGGAAACCGGGCTCACAAAATTCCCGATCGCCGAATCCGGCGCCGACAGCCTCCGTAGAACCCCATTCTCGGATCCCGACACCCATTTACCAAGTTCCGATCCTGGGATACTACAAGGAGGGTTTCAAATCATTAGTCTGATTCATAATGAGCATAACAAAAGCATAACCCACAAACAATAAGCACAAGAACACCACCACAAAATCCACTATGATCAAAAACTTTTTAGTACAATGCGACAGAAAGGGGAAATACAATGTAACAAAAGAAGCAAAACTCCAAAAGCTCAGCTGCACGCTCCAACTACAGCGAGACTATGGCTGCGGCTGCGTCCTGGCGTCACCTGCACGCATCAATCGTGCATAAGCTTATGGAAAGCTTAGAGGGTGGTGTAAGTGTGTGCGCAATATAAACGTGCTCAAAATGCAAGGTCAGAGTGATGCAGAATCATGGTGATGAGCACATGAATGCAATCAGCCGTACCAAGGCTATGCGGTGCAAGATATGAATGCTATCGGCCATAACACGGCCATGCGATGCAAGATGCAACTCAAGCATGCCAATCCTCAACATGTATCAGTACAGTTCTCATTCTGGATAATCACCGGGGTTCAATACACTCCAAATGGCACTGTCGCTCTCCTAGCCGCACAGTCCAAGTGAGCGTAAGAAACCTCACTATCCGCCTGATCAATAGTCTGCCAATACATAGCGGACCCATTCGCGAGCTGGTCAAACTCAGCCTAGTATTGCCCCCTACCCTCGGGCGAGTAAGGCCACACTCCTTTCCAACCGACCACGTCACAGTGGGAGACGCGGCCTCCTGGTATTCGGCCCTCATGCGCTCGTACATCCACTCGGTCCCGACGTTGGAGTCATCCTCTGGTATCGTCGGGTTTAGGGATTTTCACCCAGGGACATCTATGGTGCCCGTATGCTAGAACCAAACATTTTCGGTATCCAATCCAGCCACCCACGATGTGTCTGTGGAGGCTATGGCCCTGGTGTCGCTAGGGCATACAGTAACTACAATCACACAATGCAAGTGCATGAGTCACACTACCAGTCATGCAATAGTCCTGCGTAAACCATGCGCTCATGCAGGGCAACTCCGCCTATCGAAGAGTCTGCCCGAAGGCATATGCTATGATCAATCACTCCTCATACCAGTCATACATATGATGCGTATGATAATAAGTCATGGATCTATACTAAACATGCATATAGGGATGGGCTCTGCGTATCATAGAGATGGGCCTAGACGGCCTGCAGAGTATAAGTATGGACCTATCAGTGGGCCTTAAGGAGTGTGACAATGCGGACATTTAACCAACATTATCCTTACAATGTGGACGTCAAACCAACATTGTTCCCAAGGCATAGCCCGCCATAAAGTACCATTACACAAATCATAGGAAATCACACATTGCAATGGACCAATATACATCTCATTAGGCCTCGACCCATAGTTCTCAGATACATCAAATGGGCCATCTCATATGGGCCTTATATAAATCAAGTGGGCCGCATTAGTGGGCCTTATGTACATTGCAATGGGCCATAACCCATGGGCCTTTAAATACGTTAAATGGGTCGAATCACATGGGCCTTATGTATATACCAAGGTGGGCCTCAATAATGGCCACAAATACACATCCAGGTGGGCCTCAACAACAGCCACAAGTACACATCAAGTGGGCCTCAACAACGGCCATATGGTTGAACAACTTGGATGCAACACATGCATCATGGTGGGGCCCATAGAGGCCCACCATCATATATATATATATATATATATATATATATATATATATATATATATATATATATATATATATATATATATATATATATAAAATATTAATATATGTAAATATATACAATATTATATATAATAATAATATAATATTATATATATATACATATATATATATATATATATATATATATATATATAAATATGTATGTATGTATATCCACACACACTCACACAAGTGCACACACACCCACATGCATACACACGTGCACACACACCCACATGCATACACACGTGCACACACGTGCACACTCACGTGCAGCAGGGAGGGGGTCCCACCGTCCAGGACGGTGCGGACGAACACATACATTAAGTAGGCCCCACCGTCCGTCTGGACGGTGGGCATGTAACACATGCATCACTGTGGGTCCCATGTGAGGCCCACCATAGCGTTTATCTTCCATCCGATCCGTTCATAAGGTCACACGGGCCAGGGTGAAGGGGAACAACAAATTTCAGCTTGATCTGGAACTTCTGTGGACCCAGAAAGGGTTTCAATGGTAGAGTTCAATTCACACTGTTTCTTGTGATGTGGGCCGCCCGAGCGTTGGATTGGCTTGATTTTTTAAGGGGGTCCACGTCAGATAGTGGCCCACCAAATGGGCGGTGTGGATACAAAATATACATCATGGTGGGGCCCACGGATGGAGCCGTGGGTCCCTGCCTCTTGGCCGCCCGCCCGTCAGTGCAGCAGCAGCAGCGCTGCTGCTTTCTCTCTCTCTTTCTTTCTTTTTTTTTGTTTTTCCACGGTTTTTAGTAGATGGGGCCCGCATCAACAAGATCCAATCCGACCATGGGTCCCTGTGGCTCGATACAGACCTATAGAGTCCAAAGTTGGGCTGTTTTTGATACACAGGAACATAATGGAGTAAATCGAAGGTAGGATCGCTATTCCCTATGGTATGGCCCGTTTGATTTTCAGATTGGTCCCAAATTTTGTCTCAACGGGTAAAATAATCTGGGAAACGGGATGGACGGCTTAGATTATATGCATACTTCAAGGTGAGGCCTGCATGAGTGGCCCACCATTTGGCTAGCTCGTTTGTACCGCCCATGACAGTGTATACACCACTGCTCGACCACCAATAGCACGTCCAGCGTCCCTGGACGCTGGACGGCATAGGATTACACTTCATTGTGGTGGGTCCCGCGTGGATGTGGCCCACTAATCACCTGTATACACATAGTATATATAAATATCCTATATTATATATAGTATATATATAATATATATTATATTATATATCATATATATTATATAAAATATATCACATAATAAGAAGGGCATTGGGCCCATTTAACAATGGATGGTGTGGATCTTCACCATCACAATGCAAGGGAGAGAGAGAGGGAGAGAGAGGGAGAGAGAAATTAGAGAAGCGGTGATGGAGAGGAGGAACCCCGCCACTACGGGTCCTCCATTGATACAACTCATACATCAAGTGGGTCCCACAACAAGTGGCCCTTAAAATTTTAAAACAACGGTAGATCACCTACCTTTAAGCCTCCTCCTTACTCCCTTGGCTTCAAATGCACCTTGCCTATGCCTTGGATGGTGGATGATGGGGGATTAATGGTGTGGATGAGAGATGGGAGGGTGTAGATGGATGATGGAAGGTGGACCACACTTGTGGTTTGAGCGAGGAGTGTTGGACGTGAGAGGCTTGGGTTGCTTGGAGAGATATGAGAAATGAGAGAGAGAGAGAGGGGTGATATGGATGGGTGAGGTGTGATGGGGGATGGTTTGGGTTGAAAAATTGTAAAAGGGGTATGGGTGATGTTGAAAATGGGAAAAAGAGGAGTGGTGAGGTGGAAAGGGGGGTAGACTTTTGAAAGAGATGGAGATGGGTTGTTGTACTTGAGGTATGGGATGCTTTAATGGTTGATTGATGGGACTTATAGTAGAAATTCCCTCGAAATCCGCAACACGCGGTGTTTCTTCGGAATAAACGCAGATCGGCATCTTCTTGCCTGGGTATCGGTTCGGTGCGCAAGTTACGGCGTTGGAACCGCGGCGACGACGCGGTCGCTATGATACAACTTTCAGATCAAGCCGACGTCGGTGCGCGGGACCTGGCTTAGGATCGTGTGCAAACACCGAATACGGTGCGAAGGTTGCCGAAATTTGACCGGAAGGACCGCGGAAGCCAACGGAACAGTACGGATTAGGACACGGGTCTTACAGACTTCTTACAACACAAAAGAATTAGTGAAGCTCTTCATTTAAATACCTTATTAATTAGACATGAATTTCTACTAAATATTATGGGAGATTGAAGGCCACACTTGTTGCCTAGTTTCCATCATTTACATGGATATTTGTTATTTTCGTATAATTGGACATGTATATCTAAGTTATGTTTCTCATTTTCACCATTTAACTGATTATTGAAACTTTTTAATAGGTATTTATAAGGCATACTAATTTAGATTTGCACAATCTTTATGTTGTTGTTTTTTAATCCATGAGACAAATATTACATGGTATTTATCTGTCATTGCCTTGTCATTTATATGTCATGGGAATAATGTTATATACACAGACATAAATAGATTTACTCCTAACAAATAAAAGTTGTTCACCTCTTTAGTTGAGCCCAATAAATTTTATTGGCTCATTAAATAACAAAAAAGTAAAGCAAGTGGTCCTCAATTGGCTTGTTCTCAATCAAGTGAAAATGCACTAAGTAAATACTACATTGTATTTGCTTGTCATTATTTCAAAATTTATGAATCATGAGAGGAATGTCTTACATGAGTTCATGAATTTTTTTTTATAGTTTTAAAGTTCATTCTACACTTAAAACGAAACATACAATGCTTTAACACAATTTGATGCAAATTGAAATGATTGATTGTAAAAATTAATTGTTTTCCATTTAATTATTATTTTCTATAAATATAATTTGCATAGTATGAATTAGTACCATAAAATGAATATGTTTTATTATACTGAAGAAAGGGAATATTGTTTTTGATTCCAGAAATAGTAGGCTCACTTGCATGACCCACCAAGATTTAAAATTTCTTAATTTTATGCTAAATTATGTCAAATAATACATATGTATATTAATTCAATTTATTAAAGCTAATTAAATTTAAGTTTCTGTGAATATATATTATGATTTCAATGCATTCCAATTATATATTGATTGCCAAACAGAATTTTTGAATCCAACGCATCTGAAGGCCGCAAAACAAAATTGAGAATTCCAAATCACATTGATTCCATGCCAATGGCGATGTCTGTTCCAATTCCATCCGTTCAATTCCATTAAATGGACGATTTGGATTGGTTGATGATCAGTATAGTTTTAGGTATTTGCTCCGGATCCTCACGCGTCACCACCATTTTCTAACGGCGCAGAGGTAACGATGTCGTATCTGTCTTCTTCTTTTATTTTATTTTATTTTATTTTAGGTTGAAGAATGAAAAGCAAAAAGGTTACGGAATACGTCCAACACCATAAGTCCCACGTGCCCTCATGTGTTACAAACACGTGCGGCATGTCCCTCAAAAGTCCAGGAAAGATATTAATTATTGTAGGTGGAGAAAGTGAGAGTTGGGGTCAAATGAATCCAAACAACTCAATACTGCCGAATGGAATCAAAAAAGTCAGAACAAATCTCACCTACCATTTCTGGTAACTAAAAATAGTGATTTATTTTTATTATGAGTCAACTTCCGGTGGGCCTTATCACTATCTAATGGACAGATGATCACCGTCCGTTGGTTGATGATAGGAAGAGGGCCTCTTCTAATCGGATGTCTGCTTAGATTTGGGCAAAATTAACCATTGGTTAAAAAATTTCATCTCTTTGATCACTTTTTGACCATTAATTTTTGCATGCAATTGATTGGGTGATTTGGATTATCCAATGGTTGTAATTTTGAATCGTGGCCTCTATCCAATGCTTGTTATCTAATAAATGGCTTGGATCTTGTCTACACACCTCATTGGTACGTGTACCATGAATCACTTTGTGTGAAGATTACTTTGATTAAGGTAGGCCATCTTCATCGCAGACCCAACTTGCAATTAGCTTAGATCTGGACTGTCCAACTATCGGTCATTGGCGTTGATGGTCGATAGCAGAATGGACGATCCAACCACACATCTAGTAGGGGCACTTGAATAGTATTTGGTACCATTGTACAACCTCATTAGATGATTGAACCATCTAATTGATGAGCCCCACCACGGGATTGTTGTAGATTGATCTTGAAATGGAAGGCATCAGCACTGTAGCGATACCATAGCCCAATCCAACAATCAGGTGGGCCATAATTCATAAAACAACATGAGCAGTCTTGCCACGTGTATAATATTGGCCATCTTTATAATGAGGCTAACTCGATGACTGGCTCAGATCTTGCAGAGATATGCCATCTACATGGTGAGGCTAACCCCGCTAGCTAGATGGTTCAGATCTTGCAACCACCACCATGAACACGATGGGGCTGACTAGTTGGATGGCTTACATCTTTTAGACGGACGCCGATTGCGTCCTACCCCCGCCCATCTCCAGCTGGAAACAGGCAGCATATTTGAGTGGCCACCGTAAAATATGTGTCTTATCCACACCTTCCATCCACTTTTTCGTATCATTTTATGACATATATCAAAAAATGAGGCAAATCCAATTCTCAAGTAGACCACACCACAGGAAGAAGCAGTGACAATGATTCTCACCGTTGAACTTTTCTAGGGCCCATCGTGATGTTTATTTTCCATCCAAGCTATTCATAAAGTTACATAGACCTGGATGAAGAGAAAACAAAAATATCAGCTCCATCCAAAACTTCTTTGGCCTCTAGTTTTCAACGGTAATACTTCAATCCCCATTGTGTAGTCCACTTGAGTCTTGGATCTGCCTCCTTTTTTGTCTTATATCCTAAAATAATAGGAAAAAATGGATGGACGGTGTGGATAAGACCCATACATCACGGTGGCCACTCAAAGCTGCTGCCCATTCCTAGCTGGAGACAGCGGGGGTAGGACGTAATCCGCGTCCCTTTTAGACACATGCAACCTACATAAGGTTGGAACCGCTACATGGGTCCAATCTCGTGGACTTGTGCCATCGGTCTAACTCGTTAGAATTCAATAGCTTAACCCACCCTAGTTAAGCTGACCATTTGAAGATTTGTGCACAGTGGACCAAAATAGAAGGTGTTATTTACAAATATGAAAAACGAGAGGAGGTTGTAAGCTAAAAAAAAAAAAATTAAAAATTAAAAAAAAAAAATTTGGTTTTTTGCAAGGTGGTTGTGTTTTTACCACCATTGAATTGAATAGATTCTGCTCTTGAAATAAAATAAAAAGCTGGTTGTTGAGCTGCATTATTATTTTTTAAGAGTTGGATGATTGGATCTATTCCATCCAATCAAACGCTGGAGAAAACATTACCTGATTCTCGTCTTTTATTAAAACTTAGAAATGTGAATGGGACGAAAGGTTCCTACCTCACAAAGCTGTTGGAACCGTTGACCTTTTGGTCCACCATGTGGGAGGCCTTAGAACCGAAATTATGGCCAATTGAGGATCCTACCCGTCTGATGAACCATTGATCAATTTTATGATTGACCGTTCTTTTGAAGCCTACTATCAGGCTGCTGATGCAATGACAACCATGGTGAGATCAGTAGTATGTCTTTTAACTAGATCACCTTCATGTGGTGGCCCACTTAATCAACTGTTCTGATTCCTCCAAGTATGTGCAATGTGTAGGGGACTTCTGTAACCTGATAAGCCTTTGGCTGGTGTGCTTTGGTGATGGACCCCAGTTGTTTTTTGTGGTGGACCACCTCAAGGACCTGCTTGGCCAAAAGTTGCGCGGATGGGATTTCATGTATACTCTATCGATCTTCCATTTTGGATAGTCAAGAAAAATTGGAATCAGTGGTCCACAAAAAAGGATACACGATTCAAATACTTAGAAAACCTAATAAGCTGGATTTCTTACCGTTGGCCCATCTACGAGGTGGTCCATCAGTTAGATGGTTCGGATTAATTGAAACATTGACTGACTTCATCAATTTTAAGGTTGATTACATTTACTAAATGGACTGTTGCATGCGATTGCTGTCAATGCAGTTGGTAACATGACGGGGAGAAAAAAAAAAAAAAAAAATGCAACCGATGATCTGTTGAGCGATAGAGAGAGAGATTAGAAAAACGTAACAACCATGGTTGGTGGAAGTAAGACCAAGTAGCGAAGGTAAGAATAAATAAGCTAATCATGGTTGGTGAAAGTACGACCAGGTAGAGAAGGTAAGAATACATAAGCTAGACGCAACCCATTAGGGAAGCGAATTGCGTCCTAACCCCGGTCGGACAATAAGCCGTCCGACCAGATATCCTGTGGGATCCCACTGTGATGTATCTGTTTATCCACGCTGTTCATTCATTTTCTAAGATCATTTTAAGATATGAGCCCAAAAATGAAGAAGATCCATCGGTGTAGTAGACCACACCAGAGATGACTCTTGCATTTAATGCTTTGTGCAATTAATGTAACTATTAGGTGTGGGTCCCCTTGAGTGTTGGATCTCCCTAATTTTTAGGCTCATAACTTAAACTAATAAGAGAAAATGGATGAATGGCGTGGATAAACAGATACATCACAGTGGGCCCCACAGGAGCTCTCGATCGGACGGCTCATTGTCCAACCGGGTTGGGACGCAATCCGCTTCCACCCACGAGATGGGGGTGGGTGGCTGAAGCGGGGTCCATGGGCTGCAAGCTGACTATGCTAGGGATGGTTCATGTGGGGCCCATGGGCGCCAAGACTAGCCAAGTTGGGCAGTTTAACCGTTTAAGTAGGGTCCATCATGGGGTGAGGACTGACTAGCAAGCTATATGAACCTTATTTGCTGGATTCGAGATGTGTGGCCCATCAAGCGATGTCATCCATCCAACATATGAACACAACGAATCACTTTTGCACTGTCGGATTGACAGGATAGATGGCTGCTGGATCGCTTGGCCAACATCAAATGACATGTGAACGATGCAGCCGTCATATTACAGGTCATCATTGCAGCCCATTGACCGAAGGTATTGATGGTCCACTGAGTGGGGTCTCCTTAGGTATAGAAAACGATTCGAAATGAGACCCGTCAGCAAATCAAAACCAATCGTAAATTGCCACTGACTCGGGTCACAAGGGACTGATGTAATATGGCTTATCAAAGGGATGTTCCCGTGGTTGGAAGTAACACAGGGCCTACTGAGATGGGTGAGAAATTCACCCGATTCATCAGTTTTTTTTTTTTGGCTCATGTCAGGACATGATCCAAAAATGAGCCAATCCAGCACTTTCCTTCTGTCTTTTTTTTTTTCTTTTTTTTTTTTTTTTTTTCTTTGGCTTATAATAGGACATGATCCAAAAATGAACTAATCCAAAACTAAAGTGGACCACACTGCAGGAAATGGAACACCCACTGTCACCACAGAAGTCTTGAAGCAGGCTAATTTTTGTGTTTTTAGTTGATCCCATTTATAATGACTTTATGAATGGTTTGGATGGCATAACAATACCATGGTGTGCTAGGGATGATTTCGATGGTGGGCATTTCCACCTCCATAGTTTCCTGTGGTATATATGCTCTACTTAAGGTTTGGATTTAGCTTATTTTACCTGAGTGGGGGAAATTGATAGACAAGTTGGATATCTCATGGACAACATAGTGGGCCTCATGTAACTTCCAACCTCAAGAAAGTCAGAGGCATCTGGCATTCACTACCTGGGTTATCCTTGTTGGTTCTACTCAAGAGATAAAGTTGGAAAAATCAAATAATATAAAGATGAAACAATAAAGAAATTATTTAGAGAGTTGAAGCATATTATATTGGTTGTCTTAAAACATATTTTCCCTTATAAGGAAGATCATTGATGTATTGGGTCCCAATAACTTTGCTCCCGGAATACAATAGCTCTCTTCAAAGATGAACAACTTCGATCAAGTGCATACATGATCTTAGCCTCGCGAACTTAAGGTAGCTCTTGCTGATTTGCAGAGTTTTGTAAGAAAACATAAAGGAGAAAATCTAAAGGAGAACTAGAAATGAGAGAAAGAGGATAGAGTTTTTTCAGTTGGTGGATTAGAAGGACAATAAGCTTTTATGTAAAAAATAAAAAATAAAAAAATGACTATTGAGCTCGCGATGCATGCGACCAATTTAATAATGGGGTGTCGTTGCATAGAAGCTCATTTATTGTTGTCGTTTCATGGCAGCTCTCTTCTCATGTGCACATGCACAAGACGTCACTAATGTAGAAAAAACAAAATAGCCTGAATCAAAGACATCACACTGCACCGCGCTGCAACCATGACCCGAGTACATGCACGTGTGCAAGGTTGGGCTCATGACATACCATTGTTTCCCAATATAAAAGATTAGTTAAAAGTTCAAATATAAATGTTTAATTATCCCATATATTTTCTAATGTGGGACTAAACCCAAACTAGAAATCAAATGAGATAGACAAAACCATAAGATAAGAAAAATATTTTTTCTCGAATATTTTTAATTCATTTTTTTCACAATTTAAAAATTAGAAAAAATGATAAAGATAGATGAAGAAAATCAATTGAGCAGATCAATGAAATGAAATATATTAGCAAAGGTATCTTAAAGATTTGAACATTACCTAATGTAAATATATCTACTTTGTCAAGTAGTAGTAACAAAGAGTTTTGAACTAACCCTCCATAATGACAACTCAAATACATCACACACAACATTTCGGAGCAGCTCTTAAGCCAGCACGTTATGGCAATGTGCTTTATCCCAATTTCATGAGTATTCTAGAGAATATCTAAATTCTCATAAGAAGTGGCCTCACTTTCACAATAATATTGGTGAGTCCATCAGAGATGTACTTATTGCTAGACATCCCACTGTATCACAGCTATATAACTCATTAAGGATATCGTACAACCTCCCTCGCTACAGGTCATGACACTGTTACATCATAGGAATGTGGTGCTCAATTTTCATATACGGTGTCGATACAAAATTGCTCAAAGAAACTTGTTGTTACTATTGATCTTAGTTCTCGGGATCTCCAGTCATATAGTTTGTATTTCCATTGTTGGTGATTTGTTTACATGGGACTCAATCACATTCCCCTTGATGTTCTCATTACTAACTCTTTGGCTAACGCTTTAGTTACTAGATCAATTAGATTCTCTTTAGACATTACTAAGTCAATTGTAATGATCCAATCTTGAATTAATTGCTTGATTAAGTTATGTCTCAGACATAGATATCTAGACTTTCATTATAGGTCATATTGTTTACCTTAGCTATCACAATATAGCGCAATTGTTGCCATGGGTTTACCCAACATGAGTATATTTGAAAGAAGATTTTTTAACTATTCTGCATCTTCTCTTGTAATTGGAAGGGAAATGAATTCGGATCCCATCATGGATCGAGAGATACAAGTCTACTTCTTAGACTTACAAAATACTACGGTTCCTCTAATAGTAAACATATAACCACTCGTGAACTTAAATTTCATTGAATCTAATATCCAATTTGTATCACTGTACCCCTCTACTATATATGGATATTTGGTATACCTAAGACTAGATTTGAAAGTCTTCTTTAAATATGTTAGTACTTTATTTACAACATTCTGGTGATCTTCTCTAAGATTACTGGTGTATCTGTTGAAAACAAATGTCTTAAATTTGTACCTTGGGTCACTCGACCAGTCAAGTGGACTGCTCGATCGGTCGAGGGGGCCGCTCGACTAGTTGAGGCTTGCTCGACTCGAAGTCCAGTGTCTATGTTTTTTGTTATTCCGCGCTGCTTGACCAATCAAGGGTCAGGCTCTAGCTCGACTAGTCGAGGGTTACGCAAATTCTGTGCGGATTCTGCAGAGACTGCGTAAATTTGAGACGGTTTCAAAGAGGTATGTAAGTTGAGTTTCCTAAACTATAAATAGGGGTCCCTAGGGCAATTTTAGGGTATTCTAAGGCTTCTTAAAGGGGTTTTAAGGGTTCCTAAAATGGTTTTTAGGATTTCTAAATGGTGTAGCAAGGGTGAGATTTGAGGTTGTTCAAATCGGGTAAGTCCTTTTCTCTTTGTAATTTATGCTTTCATAGTGAAATTCTGTCGCTTTATGCCGTGGTTTTTTCCCGAAAGGGTTTTCCACGTTAAATCTTTGTGTTCTCTTGTGATCGTTTGATGCTCTTGGATTGTTATCCTAGATCTAGATCTGTGTGATTCCGCAGCACAAATTCCCAATAAGTGGTATTAGAGTAATCGTTGGGGCACAGATCTGAATCGGAGGGATTAACATTAATGGGAAGCACTAGGTATGAGATTAAGAAGTACTCATGAAAAAATAATTTTGAGTTATGAAAGATCAAGATGATCAGTTACTTAATCAAACAAGGTGAAGATGGTGCTCTTAAGGAGCGAAAGTCAACTATGATTGATGATGAATGGAATACTCTTGATAAGAAGGCTTTATCATCGATCCGTTTATGTCTCACGGATGAGGTTCTCTACAATGTCATGAGGGAGAAAACTGCGGCTAAGTTATGGGCGAAGTTAGAGGATGTCTATGCGAAAAAATCCTCTGAAAATCGCCTGCACTTGAAGCGACAGTGGTATAACTTCAAGATAGCAGAGGGTGAAAATCTGGAGGCTCATATCAGTAACTTTAATAAATTAGTTTGTAAATTGCTTGATATGGATGAAGTGATGAAAGATAAATAACAAGCATGTTTGTTGCTGAATTCTCTTCCGGCATCTTATGAGTCATTCGAGGACACTATGTGCACCACGAATAAAATCCTGAGTGTCGACACCATTATGTCAGCCCTTCAAGGGAAGGCTATGAGAAAGCTTAACGTCGACATGGAGATATCTTCTGATGCACTGCTTACAAGGGGTAGGAATTCTAAACAAGGTATAGGTTCTTTAGGTTCTAGGTCCAAATCCTAGGGCAAGGGCAAAGGAAAGGTAAAGTGCTTGAATTGTGGGATGAAAGGACATGTGAAGAATGATTGTACAAATCTTAAATCTAAGAGAGAAGATTCTGAGGCTTCGTACAGGGAGGCCAATGCTACCACGTCAGATGGATCGAGTGGATGTGATGGTGATGTTTTGTCTGTGTCTACGATCAGACAACCATACAATGATCGTAAGGACGAGTGGATGTTAGACACAGGGGCATCTTTTCACATGACTCCTCATCGGAGTTGATTCACCAGTTATAGGGAGTGCGATGGTGGACAGGTATTTATGGGCAATGACAGTACCTGTAATGTTGTGGCTGTTAGTATGGTACACATCAAGATGTTTGATGAGACGGAGTGTACCCTGACTGGGGTGAGGCACGTTACTGACATGACGAAGAGCCTGATTTCTCTCGGTGCACTCGAGGCTATAGGGTGCGAGTTCACAAGTATTGGTAGTGTCCTTTAAGTAACTAAGGGGGCACAAGTGATCATGAAAGCGCAACGACTCAATAATGTTTACAGGTTGATTGGGAACACTTCAAAAGGTGGAGCTGCAGTGGATGTAGCGGATTCCACCTCTGCACGTGTGTGGCATGTTGGACATGGCCACATGAGTGGGCATGGCAAGAAGGATGTGACGCGTGGACAGAGATATAGAGCAGGTGGAGCAACCACCTGTGAGAAGAATCACACGACATAATCGTAGGATATCAGCAAGTTACATGGACGACTCCAATATCGCAGGGGATTCATCTTCTATTCAGATGGCTCTAGATGAGCCCGGTGCTGAGAAGTAGAAGGTGACTATGGGCGATGTGATGGACTCATTGTACCAGATCGACACATGGGAGCTAGTGGAGCTTCCAATGGGCCGGAAAGCGGTTGGATGCAGGTGGATCTTCAAGAGGATATAACATAGATACAAAGCGAACTTGGTAGCGAAGGGTTATGCTCAGAGAGAAGGGATTGACTTCTCAGAGATATTCGCGCCGACGGTATAACAAGTGTCTATTAGATCTGTGATTGGCGCTAGTTGGTCATTGTGATCTCGAGCTTAAAGGATGGATGTGAAATCTCCACTTCTGCAAGGAAAATTGGAAGAGCAGATCTACATGAAGCAACCAAAGCGGTTCGAAGTTAAAGGGGCTGAGAAAAAGACTTTGCAGGAGGTTGTGGTACGACCTGTCGCCTAGGCAGTGGTTTGATTCCTTCATGATGAGTTAGGAATTATATGTTAATGTAGATCGCCAATTATGACATGTCTGAAATCAATGTATTGAAGACTCGGTTAAGTGAGACATTTAGGATGAAGGATCGGGGGGCTGCAAAGATGGTTCTCAGCATTGAGACTGGAAGAGGAGTAGGTTTTGGTAATCATGGGAATAATACCTTGGGTAGGTATTGATCAAGTATGTGATGGACCAGGCAAAACTGGAGAGCGTTCCCTACGTGTCTCTCCTCAAGTTTTTCTTAGGACATGTCCCAAAACAGATGAGGAAAAGTAAGATATCTCATGAGCCTTATTCGAATGCGATTGGCAGTGTATGCCATGGTCTGGATTAGACCAGTTATTTCATAGGCTATCAGTGTTGTAGCAAGTACCCCAGCAAGAAATATTGAGTAGCGGTGAGATAGTAAGAAGACTACATCTTTCCTTTTGAGAAGACATGAGTAAAGGTGGTTGGGCACATGAATTCTCACCCTGCATACATGCTCACCAAGATTATTCCTGTAGAGAAGTTTAAGTTCTGTGCGACTTCTCTGGGCTTGGCGATGGCGTAAAAGAAGGACGAAGTGTGCGCGAGAAGTTATGATGTGATATAGAGATAAGAGAAGAGATCAAGGAGCTACACGATTGAAGATTGAAGACATGGTGGAGCTTATTAAAAATAAATGTCTTAAATTTATACCCTTTATCACTCGACCAGTCAAGTGGACTGCTTTATCGGTCGAGGGGGCTGCTCGAATAGTCGAGGCTCGCTCAACTCGAAGTCCAGCGGCTATGTTTTGTGTTATTCCGCGTTGCTCAACCAGTCGAGGGTCAGGCTTGACTAGTCGAGGACCTGGCTTGACTAGTTGAGGGTTACGCAGATTTTGCGAGGATTCTACATGAACTACATAATTTGAGGCAGTTTCAAAGAGGTGCGTAAGTTGAGTTTCTTAAACTATAAATAGAGGTCCATAGGGCTATTCTAGGGTATTCTAAGGCTTTCTAAAGGGGTTCCAAGGGTTCATAAAAAGGTTTTTAGGGTTTCTAAAGAGTGTAGCAAGGGTGAGATTCGAGGTTGTTCGAATTGGGTAAGTCCTTTTCTCTTTGTAATTTATGTTTTCATAGAGGAATTCTGTCGCTTTGTGCCGTGGTTTTTTCCTGAAAGGGTTTTCCACGTTAAATCTTTGTGTTCTCTTGTGATTGCTTAGTGCTCTTGGATTGCTATCCTAGATCTAGATCTGTGTGATTCTGCAGCACAAATCCCCAACAGTATCTACTCAGCTTACTAATTACATATGTAATTCCAAGTTCAATACAATTCATTAGATACATTAAATACTCAATAACACTGAACTACTCAAGTTATACATTAATATCACCTTCATTTTTACACAATTGCACATGATGATCTAACGGGGTGCTTGCAAGTGTACAATTAAGAAGGTTATTTTCTTAATATCTTTTCCACATAGTACGATTGAGATAAAGTGATTCCATTAGAATATTTTATAATTTGATTCCAAGAATCATATCTGTGTCTCTCAAATCCTTTATGTCGAATTATAAACTTAAGAAAGACTTAGTTCCACTCACCATATCAATGTTAATACCAAAGATTAACATGTCATCAATATATAAACATATGATAATGCATACATTCTCAAATAGTTTTTTGTACACATACTTATCAGATTCACTAATTTAAAATTTATTTGACAATTGGAGCTTACTTGAGTGCGTAAAGAAATTTAATTAATTTGCATACCTTATTTTCATGACATTTTATCACAAACCACTCAGGTTGGTCCATATCAATAACTTCTTTTAATTCTTTATCCACAAAGGTAGTTTTTACATATATTTAGTGCATCATCAGATTATGGATGAAAGCTATCAATACTTGTATGCTTGTGATTTTGGTAACAGGTGAATGTGTCAAATAAATCAATACATTTATTTTCTTTGTACCCATTAACCACAAGCCTAGTCTTGAATTTTTCAATAGACGCATCCAGTCTAAGTTTAGTCTTACACACCCATTTACAACCTATGGGTTTGCTACCCAAGAGTAGATCTACCAATTCCCAAGTATTATCATGCAAGACAGAGTTTATTTCACCATTGATGGCTTCTTTTTTTTAAAATCTGCATTAGGATAGCTCATAGCTACAACATATGAGAATGGGTCATCCTTTATGAGGAAGGAGTAGAAGTTAGGTTCAAAGCTAGTATCAACTCAGACCTTCTTACTTCTTCTACGTTCTAAGAGCTCTCCAATTATGTTATCCTCTATATCAATCCTTACAACCGTGTTTATTATTTTCACTGAAGTAGTCGTAGATTTTGTTGGAAATATATTTTCAAAGAAATCAATATTGAAAGATTTTATGATAAAGTTTACATTAATATGATTATGAGACTTCAAAACCAAGAATATAAAAGCCTTAATATTTTGCGCATAACTAATGAATGCATAATCAAAGGTTTTATCTCTTGAATTTATTTTCTTGGTAAAGGTAGTCCTACCTTAGGTAGCACCCCCACACTTTAAGATACTCTGGATTTGAATATTTTTTCTTTCATAATTCATAAAGGATTTATTTAAACATTTATGAGGTACATGATTTAGAATATGACATGTAGTAAGGAATAAATCCTATATCATGACATAAGCAATAAATATATCTTTTTCTTCATCTTTACTCATGATTAGATATATCTTTGCATATTTGGAGTAATCATCTATCAAGGTTATAAAATATTTCTTTTCTCCACGAATTAAAATATTATTCAGATCGTATATATCGCTGTGAATCAAGTGCATGACTTGGTTGTTCCTTTCAACTCGTTCGAATGGTTTCTTTAAGTGCTTGAATTGTACATAGATTTCATATTTGTTTTGGTTTCATTCAAGAAAATGATAATTCACATGTCCTGGTCTAGCATTCCACATATCAAGAGACTCAATCAAGTGGAAGAACTAACACCATTATCATTCATAATACTAAGTTTGAACAAGTCATCAGATATATACCATTTCCAAACAAATATATCATTTTTTGAGATAACACATTTTTCATATTAAAAACTAACTTAAAACCATTCATGTCAAGTATAAAGCTAAAGATAAAATTCTTTCAAGGTCCGATGTATAAAGAACATCCAAAAGAGTAGCACTTTGGCAGATGTAAGTTTCAAGCTCACATTTCCTTTACCAATGACTTTTGCTTTGGACAAGTTTCCTATGAAAATATCCCTTCCATCTTCTACCTTATCGTAGGAGGAAAAAGTGCTTTAATCATAACATAGGTGCTTGTTGGCTCTCGAATCAATCCACCACTCACGTGTGTTACACGTAATACGAGCTTCAGTGATGACCTCCACCAACTCCTCGGCAACATGTGTATGATCTTTTTTTTTGTCACTTTTGTAAAATTTACATTCCTTAGAAAAGTGACCATTTTTTCCACAGACATAACATCTTCATTCTTCTTGTTATGGGGAAAATGGACCGCCCACAAAAGAGAGGTTAGGTCAGAAACCCACGTATCTAACTCAACAAACGGTTCCAAAACCCAAGGGATGAGATCGAGTTCGATGGAGCAAGTACTACACACCTTGAGGAAGCCCAGCCCACCGACTAAGCAGGTAGGTCAGTACGACCTAGGTCGGCGTGGCCCAGGTTCCCTACTTCTCTCTGGATTAGAAGACTGGCGCAAACTAATGTATAAGCAATAGGAAGAGGATATCATGACTCATAAAGAAGTTAAAGGCTACGGAAATTGGACATCACAAAGACCTTCTTTATAAATAAAAGGTCATCACTTTGTTTGTCATACGTGGACAAGCTCCCTCACGAACCCAAACAATACTTGATATGTCTCTAGCACACGGCCATTTCCTTGGTCCGACCTCAAGGGGAGGTCGATCCTATTAAGCTCGGTCTCCAACTACATATATACGCCAATTCCGGATCATCTAACCTTATTTAAGGAAGATATGTTCAAGATCCTCTCCAGGGATCTCGAGATTCATCTGTGATATAGTCATGATCTTGAGATCCTCTCCCAGGATTTTTGAGGATCGTCCTACTTAACACGGAGATCCCATTTATATCACCGCCTCTCCTCAACTATGAATAGAGATGCCTTTAATGGTGAAAGGTACGCACATTCATTAGTCTTAAATCCTCAATATTCAACTAAGACCTAGATCTTATCACTGACTTAGGCATCGGAGGGTCCCCTACTCTAGCCAGGGTCTTCCTTGTCCATTCCTTGTGCAGGTAAACAGGTCCAGAAAGGGGCTAACCAGATTTCTACATTAACAGTTTGGCGCCGTCTGTGAGAATCAGCATTAAAAGTCACTCTCATCTGACCATCAGTTCAACAATGGCGAAAGGGAAGAAGAAGGCCCAAGCTTCCTCTGTTGCACCTAACCTTGCACCGTCAGATCAGTGTGCTAGCTACCAGGACTCCACTTCCTAGCTGTAGGCTGACTCCGTGCCTGCAAAGTTGGTGCAATGATCCCATAATCGGGGAGGATGACTGGTCTCCCTCGAACAACAAGTCAAAGCGTTGAACAATAACATGAATTCTATGAAGCAGTTGTTGGAACAACTTCAGCCCCGACCCACGCAAGGGGTTGAGCAGGCAGTAAGACCAGCGGTCCAAGAGCCCACTGAGCCTTCTGACGCACCCGCCGCCTCTCGTAGAAGCCAGTAACTCGGAACGTTAAGGCTAAAACCTTCTCACATCTCTGACACCGCAACATTGGCCGCCTCCGATCTCCGTCATGAGTTGGATAGGAAGAAGCGCGATAAGGCTCCTGAGGTAGCAGATGAGGCAATGGCAGAAAGTGTTGACCCCAGGGAGGCCGAGCTAAATGACTTGCGAGGTCAGATTAGCGATATATGGTAGGCCTATTGTACGAATGCTCCGACCTTAGTGGAAGCAATTCTGGAAGAGTCTGAGCCCTCGTTCACAGCCGATATCATGAGCGCGCAGATTCCACTGAGGTTCAGTATGCCTCAGATCACCTCGTACACCGGAACCACTGGCCCGACCGAGCATTTAGAATCCTACAGGGCTTGGATGGAATTACAAGGCACGTCAACCACTACCATGTGTCATGCATTTTCGTTAACGCTAGCAGGAGCACCCCGGAAGTGGATCCGACAATTGAAGCAGCACTCAATCGACTCTTTTGTGCAGCTCAGAAAAGCCTTCATCACCAACTTCATTGGGGGGAAAGAAAACCTTAAACCATCTTCTCATCTCCTTAATGTCGTTCAGAAAGAAGGCGAGCTACTGAAGGATTACATCAAGCATTTCAACCTAGAAACGATGCAGGTGCTGAAGCATTCTGAGGACATTGCCTTGACTGCCCTAATGGGAGGACTTAGGGAACGAAGATTCCTCTTTTCGCTTGACAAAAACTCTCCGACGACTATGGCCGACCTCCTCAACAAAGCTCAGAAGTAATCCAATATCGAGGAAGTTTTCACATTATGGAGGTCTAATCGGACCAAAGAGAGCTCAACCAAGGAAAAATAGCCCAAGGAGTAACCCAGTTTGGCCAACGAAAACAAGAGGAGGAAAGAAGACATGCCGCAAAGAATCATCGCCTAGGCAGGTGGCCTGACAGCAGATTCAGCTGGTACACTCCTCTCAACAAGACGCCCTAGCAAGTCCTCATGGAGGTCTAAGATAAACAAATCATTAAGTGGTCGAACAAGATGAAATCCGATAGTGAAAGGCGAGACAAATGAAAATACTGTCATTTCCATTGAGACCATGACCACTAAACCAGTGACTGTTTCGACCTTAAGGAAGAGATTGAAACACTCATCTGCAAGGGGCACCTCCGAGAATATGTCAACATGAGAGAGGAACGAGCTGATTCTAAGACCAAGCAACCCATCTACAATGAGCCGACAGGAGAAATCCGCTCCATCTTCGGCTGGACGACCAGATGAGGTGACTTGAACAGAGCTCACAGAGCCCACGCCAAAAGTATTGGCCATTCCAACTCAAAGCATCAAGTCCTCGTCACTAACAAACCCCTGAAAGAGAAAAAGGTGACATCTTGTGATCTAACCTTCAATGAAGAAGACACCCAAGGAGTCCGTCATCCCCACGACGATGCACTTATGGTCACTATGATTATAGTTAACCGAAAAGTGTTTCAAATTTTGGTAGATACCAGGAGCTCAGCTGATATCCTCTTCGCCGAAGCGTTCGATAAAATGGGAGTAGGGCGACCTCGACTTCGGACCGTCAAAACTCCTCTGCTTGGGTTCGCAGGAGAGAAGGTCACATCAAAAGGATCGATCTAGCTCCTAGTCATAGCTGGGGACAAACAGAATAACCACCATGATTGATTTCCTAGTGGTTGACTGCCCGTCCGTCTACAATGCCATTCTTGGATGACCTTCGCTCAACGCTCTGTGGGCCGTTGTGTCGATGTACCATCTTACGATGAAATTTTCCACCAAGCACGATGTTGGACTAGTTAGGGGAGACCAATAGGAAGCTCAACAATGCTATACCATGGCATTACGAACCCAGCAACAAATGATGGCAATCACTTCCCTCGATCCCCGAGAAGACTCAACCGAGAGAGGATGTCCTGTGGAGGACCTCATATCCCTCCCACTCGATGACTCGGATCCGACTCGAATAGTTAAGATTGGGTCATCTCTGATGCCACCATTATGAGATGAAATCATGGACCTCCTCCGTCGATACACCAACATTTTCACATGGTCTCACCAGGATATGCCCGACATCAGCCCGAAGGTCATGGTCCATAAGTTGAATGTCGACCCCGACCATAGACTAATTCGACAGAAGTGAAGAGAATTCGAACCTGAACGGTATGCCATAATTGGAGAAGAAGTCGAGAAACTTCTCAGAACAAACTTCATCAAAGAGATTTACTATCTGGATTGGATAGCCAACATAATTCTAGTTAAAAAGTCTAATAAGAAGTGACGGGTCTATGTTAATTACACCGACCTGAACAAAGCCTACCCTAAAGATAGATACCTTTTACCTAGGATCGACCAGCTCGTTGATAGTACAGCTGGGCATGAGCTGCTGAGCTTCATGGACGCCTATTCAAGTTACAACCAAATTACAATACACCTATACGACAAGCAGAAGATGACCTTTGCTACCGACAAAGGGCTCTACTACTACAAAGTCATGCCTTTCGAACTAAAGAATGCCGGAGCCACGTATCAAAGGCTCATCAACAAAATGCTCGCCCGCCAGATTGGGCGCTCCATGAAATTTACGTCGCCGACATGCTCGTCAAAAGTGTTAAAGCCATAAACCACATATCCGACCTCGAAGAGATGTTCCTGATCCTTCAGGAATACCAAATGAAACTGAATCTGAGAAAGTGCACGTTCGATGTCAACTCTAATAAATTCCTCAGATTCTTAGTCAGTCAAAGGAGAATAGTGGCGAACCCCGATAAAATCTAAGCCCTGCTCGACATGAGCTCACCCAAGACAATGAAAGAAGTCCAATGCCTCACAGGAAGAGTAGCCACGCTAAACCCGTTTCGTATCTCGAGCTACAGACAAATGTTTTCCCTTCTTCAAGCAATTAAAAGGGAATCAGAAGACAGAATGGATGGAAGAGTGAGAGCTCGCCTTTCAGCAACTCAAGTAATACCTGGGGTCACCACCATTGCTCTCGAAACTAGAACAAGGAGAACCATTACTGCTATACCTGGTGGTCTCGACAGCAGCAGTCAGCTCGGCTTTGATTAGGCAACAAGAAGGGAAACAACTCCTAGTGTACTATGTCAGTAAGGCCCTAGTCTCTGCCAAGACCAGGTACCCAGACATTGAAAAACTGGCATCGGCCCTTGTCGTTTCATCCCGGTGTTTACAGCTATACTTCCAAGCCCATACCATCATCATTCCAACCAATCAACCTCTTCGCCAAGTGCTACAGAAGCTTGAGGTGTCAAGGAGACTAACAAAGTAGGCGATCGAGGCCAGCGAGTTCGACATTAAATATTAACCCCAAACAACAATCAAAAGACAAACAATGGCTAATTTCATTGCCGAGTGGCTCCTCCCGAGCTGGGTCATGCCGACTGGCATCTAGCCCCAACATGAGGCCCACCCAGACCAAGCATCGATCGGATGACCTAGACCAGCCGACGTGGATGTTGTACATTGATGGCTCATCCAATTCTAAAGGCAGCGGGACCGGTATAGTCTTGGAAGCCCCAAACCAAACATGTGTACAATATGCCTTGAGATTTGGATTTCAAGCATCAAACAATGCAGTAGAATATGAAGTGTTACTGGCCGAGCTCAGTTTAGCAGCCATCATGGGAGCCCTACATTTGAAAGTTCACAGCGACCCACAACTCATTGTCAATCAAATAGTAAACCAGTACTAGGCCAAAAAGGAACGGAATGAAGGCCTACCTGCAAAAAGCCTGAGAGCTGATCGGCAAGTTCCCAAAGTGCAGCATCAACCTGATCCCTAGAGTGGAAAACTCTAAAGCAGACATGTTGGTAAAATTGGCCACTATAGATGAGGACGATATTCCACGATCTGTCCCGATCGAGTTCCTTAACGAACCGACGAGTCTGACCTGGCTATATTTCTCCAGATAAACTTAGAACTGATCTGGATGGATCTAATAACCGATTACCTCAAGGAGGGAAAGTTGCTCGAGAATCATCCAGAGGCGCACAGGCTCCAAGCCAGAGCTGCTCATTACACCATGGTCGGGGACATTTGTACAAAAAAGGGATTCTTCCTCCCCTATCTCAAGTGCCTCCAACTAGAGGAAGTTGAGTACATCTTGAAAGAGATCCACGAAGGCATTTGGGGGAATCACTTAGGTGGTCGAGCCCTGGCCCACATGGTCATCCGACAGGGATACTTTTGGCCGACCATTCAAGTGAACGCCCGATAGCATGTTCAAAAATGCGACAAATGCCAACGGTTTGCGGCAATACCCCGACAAGCCCCGGAGCAACTAACTCCTATGACCGGACCATAGCCATTCATCCAATGGGGGATTGACATCATCGGCCCCTTACCAACTGGGAAAGGGCAGACCAAGTTCGAGGTCGTCACAGTCGACTATTTCACTAAATGGGCTAAGGCCAAGCCCCTAGCCAAGATCATCAAGCAGAAGATTACGGACTTCATCTGGAAGAATGTCATATGCAAGTACGGGATCCCCCACATAATTATTTCAGACAACGGGAAACAATTCGACAATAAACAATTCTGAAGCATCTGTGAGAACCTCAAAATTCAAAGCATCTACTCATCACCTCAGCACCCGCAGGCTAACGGACAGGTTGAGGCAGTCAACAAGATTATCAAGAATCACATCCTGACAAAGCTTGAAAAATTTAAAGGGTCATGGACCGAAGAGCTTCCTCACATTCTCTGGGCATACCGAAGTACTGCCCGAAAGAGCCACAGGGGAAATGTAACACCACGTACCTCTGGTACACGGGTGTTACCTTATCTCAAACCTGCCTCAACCAACATTAAATTGCTAGGCGACTTAAATTTTGACATGTACAGGAAGGGACTTTTGCCCACATTGAAGCTACCTACATGGATCTCTAGGAGCCAGACTAGACACTACTTCAGCCTAGAGGTATAAATAACCAAGCCCTTCCAGTTAAGACCATCCATAGGACACCTAATATGAAGATATCGCTACAAAACACCTAAGATGGTCTCTTAGAAGCTAGTATAAGGCCAAACGAGTCATTGCTACCTCCCAGAATCCAAAACAACCGTTGAAAATAAATATCAAACCAATCCAACCCGTGGATTGAGCGTATCAACCGCGAGAAGGGACTTAAAACATGTGGTATGACCCACCTGGGCCCCAGATTCGCCTTAAGATGAGCCAGTACCCTTTACAGGTGCTCCCATGATAAATAAACGGACTAGATCTATCACGAACACTATGAAGGACCCCTCACATAATGCATGTGCACCCCATGCACGTGCACATGACATGCACAGGGAGGATGGGCTTGGTCAAAAGACCTTTGACTGAGCTCTTTACAAAAATGAAGAAAACCAACGCTTTCCCGCCGTTTTTGAATTTGAATGAAGGATCTTTAAGTTCCTGGGTGGCCCACCATGGCCACTTTCCGGGCCATCTGCGCCGTTCAAATCCTCTATGGGGCCCAGCTTAACAAAATCGTATAGCCACCTGACCTCTTGTAAGCGGATGAAGGAGATGGGTTGCCACCGTCCATTAGGTTACGCGTGGCAGGCAACTGCAAGGTAGGGCCCATCTGTGATTGCGTGAACGGCCAGTAATCATTCCGGTCTGGCCATCTCAACCATCCATTTCTCGGTTGGAGGCGTGCTCCTCCTTTTGCCAAAAATAGCCCAACAGGCCTTTGGGAGGATAGAGAGAGAGAGAGAGAGAGAGAGAGGGAGAGAGAGCTGACCTTCCTCTTTGGGAAGGACAAATCACAGCCGTCCGATTTTTACATGGGAATCCCAACCGTTGAAGCCTCTTCCCCTAGGCTATAAAGATGGGCACTGTGGCCTCGGGATTCACACCAGCAAGGGAAAGAGAGCGTAGAGAGGAAAGAGAGGACGTGAAACAGGGAAACCGATCCCTTGTTTTAACTTAGGTTAGGAAGGCAGCAACTACCCCAAGAAAAACATTTTCCTTTTTCATTCTTTTTCTTCAGTTTCTTTGTAGCTTCAGGTAGTACTTGCATGGATCGAAAATAAGCCAAGCAATGGATGGGTTCGGTCCAGCAGTAATGGTGTTTGGATCAAGCCAATCAATGGCTGCATGGTGGACCGAGAGACCGGTTAGGTTGGGTCTCTGTTTTAGATCAAGGCTGAGCCGATCAATGGCTCTATTCTGAGCTAAAAACTGACCCTACTACAGCACCTGTTTCGGGCCAAGACCCAGCCAAACAAGGGTTGTGTGTCGGGCCAAAACCGGGTAGAGCTGGAGCTCTGTTTCGAGTAGGAACTAGGCCAATCAATGGTCTTGATTCTGAGCTAAACCCAGGCCAAGTAATGGCTCTGTTTTGAGGCTAGGACAGGGTCAAGCTATGGCTATAACCTAAGGTCGAAACCATGCCAGTCTATAGCTGGTTTTTGGGCCAGAAACCAGGTCAAATAGCAATGGCATTCCAAACTAGATGATAGCAGAAAATGGTCCTCCTCCGGGCAGATGAACACACTGTCAGTGGACCATGATTTGAGCTCTTAGTCAGGCTTGAAGTGGACCCAAAACTGACCACAGCTAGCCCTCATATGGGTCTTATCCAGCAGCAATGGGGCCCCAAGGTGGCAATGAAAATCAGCCCCAACCAGACCATGTTGGGTGCTGAGGAGCACTGACCCAGTAATGCCAATTGAGAGGTTTCAGATGACCCCGTTTAGCCCTCAACTGAAGGCTAAGATTAGCCCTGTTCCAGGCTGATATTAGACCAACAGTAGCAATGGGTTTCGGATTGGAACCAAGCCAGTTTATGGCTATGGTCTGGAGCTAAACAATGGCCGTGAAGATGGACTGAAACCAGTCCCCTTCAGCTGCTAAGCTACAGTCCAAGAATGGTTTTCGTCAAGCCCTGCTTAGGGCCGAACCATGATCTAAATGGTCCTAGCTTGGGGTTAAAAATGGCCAGGATCGGACCATGTTCGAGCTATAAAAAAAAATCGAGGCTAGGAACAGCTCCAACAGCGTGCAATAGGGAGGCCATTTTCACATCTAAGGCTGGTGGACTGCCTGGCGCTGGGCCCTATACAAATGTAGGTGGGCTGAACTAGCCGTGGGCCTGAACAGATGCAAGTGGGTTGCACCCTGCATCAGTGGTAGGCCATGTATGAGGACCCACCTTGATGATGGGATTCACCCTAACCATCCATCAGGGACGTTGCAAAGGTCCTGGGCTAGACGTCCCTCAGTGACGTCCAGTGCTGGACGTTTTCTTTTTCTTTTTCTTTTCTTTTATATATATATACGTATATATATATATATACATACATATATATATATATCTTATATATATATCTTATAAAATTGTCGCAAGATGACATGATAAGATAATACACGCCTACATTATGCAGATATGTGGTGGGCCTCACATAGGACCCACCTTGACTCAGATATTTCCTATCCTCACCGTCCAGATTACTGGACAGTGGGTACTCACCATGAAATATGTGTTGTGTCACAGTTGACCACTACCTGGATGGTGGGCCAACATGTCACGTGGTCGCAGCGGTTGCCGCATGTAAGACATATATCATAGTCCGTACTATTCCGTAGATTCCCGTGATCCTCCCTGTCGAATTTCGATGACCCACGACCTATAATCAGCGTTTGCGCACGATCCTGAGTTATGTCCCGTATATGAAAGTCAGCTTAACTCGAGACTTGTACCGGTGCGACTGCGCCGTCGCCGTGGTTCCGATGCCGTGTCTCTCGCTCCGAGGCGGTACCCGGGCCAGGAGATGTGGGCCCACGTTCAGTTCAAGGAAAATGCCGCGCGTTGCAAATCCCAAGAGAATCCATCACATTAAATGTCAAGTACACTCCCATCACTCACACCCATCCCCAAATACAACCACCCTCCCCAAAAGTTAACATTTTCTTACAAGAAAGTACCTACTTACATCACTCACCATTACTTCTCTCCCATTATCTCTCTCTCTCATTTCTCCCAAGCTCCATGGGAGCAACTCACGTCCATGGCTTCCATGGGAGAGAGTAGTGTGGCCCACCTTCCTATCACCCAATCCCAACCTCTAAAATCGATCTCAACCATTGAATCTTGTTCCCTTGAAGCTTTACAACGCGTTGGTGGAAGAATGAAGAAGGAGATCCTAAGGTGGGTGATTTTATTTGTTAATTTTGATGTTTTAAGGCTCACTTGTGGTGGGACCCATCTTAATGTATGATTTGTATCAAAAAGAGGCCCGTAGTGGCGGGGCCCCTCCGCTACCCCGATCTCTCTCTCTCTCTCTCTCTCTCTCTCTCTCTCTCTCTCTCTCTCTCTCTTCCTTTAATGCCGTGTTGCCCACTTGATGCGTGTGATCTATCCATGCATCCATGACGGTGGAGCCACTTGATGTACGTGGTGTATCCTTACCGTCCAGCAACTTGGACAGTGAGATCCACTGTGACCTGTGTACCATCCACATCGTCTATCCACGGTGGAGCCTGCATGATGCATGTTGCATCCACGTGGTCCAGCAGGTGGGACCCACGTGATTATGTGTTGTATCCCCATCGTCCATCTGATGGACGGTGGGCCAGCAATCACTGCAAGCAGCTATTGTACGTGCAGCAGGTAAGATCTGTGGGACCTACCGTGATGTAATGCCATCCAACTTAGTGATCCACACCATTCGTCAGATGGTAGGTGCGCCAGCAGTCGCAGCAACAGTTGCTGTGCTGACGCTGCAAGTTCTGTGAGTTTGATCTAGGTTGGTGACATCCAGACCGTCCACTATGTGGACCACACTTCCTGGTGCTGCTGTACAGTGTCAGCAAGATCTGAGGGCCACCGTGATGTATTGTTTCTCCACGCCGTCTGTCTTTGTCGACCGCACCTTAATGTATTTATTATATTTGCACCGTCCAGATCTCTGGACGGTGGGCCCCTTGTAATATACAAAAAAAAATCAGACGGTCCAGATCATCCATCTGGACGCTGGACCATATGATATACCATATTATATATATATATATATATATATATATATATATATATATATATATATATATATATGTGTGTGTGTGTGTGTGTGTGTATGTATGTATATATTATAATATAATATAATATATTTTATATATAATATAGCCGATGGCCCACGTGAGAACCCACCTTCATATACATATACGTGGTTTGAAATCCACACTGTTCGTCCCTTGTTGGGGTGTGGGACCCACCCGCACGTGCCACACATGTGGGGTGGGCCCACCTTGATGTATACTTTCTGAAATCTCACCGTCCGATGTGTGGGCTACCTTGATGCATGTTTTTATCCACGCCGTCAATCTAGACGGGTGGTGTGGGGCGCACCATAGTGTATGTATTTTACAGCATGTTGTCCATCTATTTCTGTGGGGATAGTGGGTCCCACTGTTGCTGACATTAGCAAGATCTGTAGGTCCCACGCATGATGTATGTATATCCACTGTCAGTCCACCTGGTGGGACCCACCTCTGATGTAATCAATGCCTTCTGTGGGCCTGATCGTCAGGCAGTGTTTTATTTAAACCGTCCATCCATCTAGAGGACGTGGCCCACCTTCACGTGATGTGTCATTTTGATCCACACCGTCTAAATCGTGGGACCACCATGACATGTGTATCATCCACGTTGTCCGTCCGTTTTGGACGCATGGACCCTAGGTGTAATGTATGGGTTTAATCCACACCGTCCACTCATGTGGGCCCCTCCATGATGTATTTTATATTCAAGTCGTCCATCTGTCTTCCCACATGGGACAGTGGGACCCACATTGATGTACGTATTAGATTCCTGTCATCCATCCATTGGACATGGACCCCACCATGGCAGTAAGTGGGGCCCACCTTGAGTTGATGTGTTTTGCATCCACATCGGCTGTACATGGATGGTGCTGTGGGATGCACCCTGATTGTATGAAGCCTGCCTTGATGAATGTGTTGTATTCACACCATCTTTCCACTTTGATGGATGTATGGCCCACCTTGATGCATGCGTTTTAGCCATGCCATCCATTCAATGGCTGGCCCAGTAGCCATTGTTGTTGTACAGACGTTAGTAAGTTCTGTGGGTCGCATCTAGACTGTGGACACCACTTTGATGTATTTATTTCATCTGCACCATCCAGATTGTGCTAGACGATGTTTGGACAGTGTTGATCATCATTAGTGGGCCATGTGCCCCATGGAATGATAGTGCGCAGTGATACACATGTTACACCTATAACTGTTGAAATGATTTTAGATGTAATCCAAACTCCCACTTGAGACCCACTTTGATATATATGGCCCACCTTGATGTACATTGTAGCTCATCTACGAGGCCCGTTAGTGCGGCCCATTGATGCAGCCCACGTGACCATATATGAGGCTCGTTGGCGCGGTCCACTTGAAGTATATGAGGCCCATATGATGAGGCCTGACTTGACGAACACGAGGCCCATTATGATGTGTATTAGGCTTTTATCATGCGGCCCATAGTGATGTGTATTAGGCCCATTGATACGGCCCATTTGAGATAAACGAGGCCCATTGGTGTGGCCCGTGGGCATAGTCCACTTGATGTATATGAGGCCCACTGGTGCGGCCCATGTGATATGGCCAGCTCGATATATATGAGGTTTAGATGTGATTACTCCACGATGTATATGATGATAATTATGGTGGGCCATGCCTTGGGAGCAATGATGGTTTAATGGCCACATTGTAGGGCAATGATGGTTTAATGTCCACATTGTGACCTTCCCTTAGGCCTTGTTCAGCCGATCCCGATTGTCATGACCGATTGTCGATTTCGATTGACGTAACCGATTTGCCGATTCTGATTATTGATCGATCCCGATTGTCGTAGCCGATTGCCGATCCCGATTTTTGTGACCGATTTACTGACTTTGATCATCGATCGATCCCGATTGTCGTGACCGATTTGCCGATTCTAATTATCGATCGATTCCGATTGTCGTAGCCAATTGTCGTGATCGATTTGCTGATTCTGATTATCGATAGATCCTGATTGTCGTAGCCAATTGCGGATCCCGATTGTCGTGACCGGTTTACCGACTCTGATTATCGATTGATCCCGATTGTCGTGACCGATTTACCGATTCTGATTATCGATCGATTCGATTGTCGTGACCGATTTGTCGATTCTAATTATCGATCAATCCGATTGTCATGACCGATTTACCAACTTTGATTATCGATCGATCCCGATTGTCGTGACCGATTTATCGATTCTGATTATCGATCGATTCGATTGTCGTGACCAATTTGCCGATTCTGATTAGCGATCGAGGCTAAATATCGTGACCGATTTACCAATTCTGATTACGATCGATCTCGATTGACGAGGCCGAGTATCGAAGCCGATTCTGATTGTCGAGGTCGATTGTATAGGCCGACCTCGATTGTTGAGGCCGATTCTGAGTGTCGATTCCAATTGTCGAGACCTATATGATGTATATGCAAACCATAGTTGAGGCCTACTGTGATGTATTCATGGCCCATGGACAAGGCCTGTTGTTGTGTATTCGTGGCCTATGGGCAAGGCCATTGTGATATGTATTAGGCCCATGATGTATGACGCGTTTAATGTATTCATGACCTATGTGTAGGGCCCACATGTCATGTATTTGAAGCCCATGAGCAAGGCCCACCTGTTGTGTATATGTGGCCCTTGAGTAAGGCCCATGGTGTTGTATATTACGTCCTTGTATGAGGCCATGAGTCTACTATATATTAGGCTTTATGTGGGTCATTCCTCGAGAGCAATGCTGGTTAAATGTCCATATTGTCGAGATTGATTGTTGATGCCGATTACAAGTATGTGACAGCATAGCATCATGATACATGCTCATACGCATCATCTGCATGTTTGTTATGAGATGAGGTTGATCATTACATATATCATTGAGCATGTTGTTATGAGACTCCCTGATAAGCGGAGGTAATCTCACATGAGCACACAGTATGCGCAGGATTGATGTATAATTGGATTGTATGACTCATGCATCTTGCATTATGATTACTGTACGCCCGAGCAACATCAGGGTCGTAGCCTCCACAGGCTTATCATGGATGGCCAGATGGGATATCGAAAATCTGTTCTACATGGGGTGCTATAGATATCCCTGGATGAAAGTCCCTAAACCCTCTTGGTTCCAGAGGTTGCTCCAACGTCTAGACCGAGTGGATGCACGAGCGTATGAGAGCTGTATACCGTTAGGCTGCGTCTCCCACTATGTCGTGGTCGGTTGGAAGGGGGTACAGCCTTACCTGCCCGAGAGAAGGGGGCAATGTTACGCTGAGTCTGACCAGCTCGAGGAATGGGTCCGCTATCGATGAGCTGGGCCCGATATTGGCAGGCAGATAGTGAGGTCTCTTTCACTCACCTTGTTGCGCATGATGGGGCGGCAACCTGGTTTGGAGTGTAATAGACGCTGGTGATTTTTCAAAGAGTAACCGTACTGATATGTGGACTTATTGAGCAAGAATTGCATATTCATTCATTCACTATCCACTCGGGCTGGTTGTGCGTAACTATTTGTTACATGTACCTTCGCATGGTGAAGATTTTGATTGGGCGCGCGACTAACCTGAGATCAGGAGTTTACCACATTGAGTCTGACTATCCAAATTTAGGTATGGGACTGGTTTGGATAGAAGTCCCTGGTGGTGGACCCCATAGCCTGCGATACTACGTACTATCATCCCGACTTCACACTCTAGCATGATCATTTCATTCGCACCGCATACCACATTGCATCCGCAGTACTTAGCATTTTAGGTTGCTATGTTTCTGCATTATACGGCCTAGATACGACTAACGGTATTCATGGACTCATTAGGATTTGTATATTGCATTGCATCGGCGGTATCTGATATTTAGCTTGTTGTCTCCGTATTGCATAGTTGATCTATATTGCTTCATCAGTATATGATATTATTTTTATTATATTTCTGCGTCGCATAGCCTGGATAAGACTGCTGATTATATTTATGGGCTTATCAGTATGTTTTCGTATTACTCTGATTTCGTATGATTTATGATCTTGCTAGTGTTTCTGATATTGTATGATTATGTGTTTATCAGTATTTCCGCTTACTCTGATTACTCTGATATTGCTTACTTGGCACTTACCTTATGCACACACTTTCACCACCCACTAAGCTTTCTATAAGCTTATGCACGATAGATGTGTGCAGGTGATGTTAGGTTGCAGCAGCATTGAGCATGGAGCGTGTAGCAGTCTTATGGAGCTTTGATTTATTTTATATATGTATTTCCTTTTCAGTATTGTACTCTAACGATTATATTAGTAGATATATGATGATGATGTTGCATTTGTGATTTGGGTAATCTTGTGGTTATGCTCATTATAAGATAAATGTACATTAGAAAATCCTCCTTGTAGGATCCCAGGATCGGAATCTGGTGTATATACGCTGGGAGTCGAGAATGGGGTACTACGGAGGCTGTCAGCACCGGATTTGGCAATTGAGAATTTTGTGAGCCCGGTTTCCAAGTTTGGGGCGTGACACCGCATCCACATCAGCAATTCTGTGGGTCCCATGCATAATACGTGTTTCATCTATGTCATCCAAAAGGTGAGCCGCACCCTACACCGATTGGTGGACCACACGAATGGACCCCACCATGATGCATATGGGACAGTGGGTCGGTGATCTCACCAGCTATATAGCTACTATATTAGTCAGCAAGATCTGTGGTGGACCTGTGTGACGTATGTGTATTCTAACCACCCAAGACCTGATGGTCCGATCGTATAGGACCCGCCTCGATGTATATGTGTTGCATCCAACCCATAGTCAAGTGGACCACCTTGAGGGGCTGCCTAGATGGGTCAGATTAGGCCAAAGTGGGCCCACTCATTGGGTAAGTTACAGTTGGGCCTAGACGCCCCTTGATGTAAACCAAACCATAGTAATTTTGGGTCATTCAACCGACCCTGGTGTTTCAAAAGCCTAGGAATCATTATCTAATGCAATCTAACTTCCTTTAGGAAATTATCCAAGCATCATGGAACCACTAACTACTTGCAGGAGTTCGCATCTAGGGACGTGCTACCATAGCTCAGGTGATGATTTACTCCCCTTAAGCTTTCCATCCCTAACTAGATGAAAAATAGTAGTTTTGATAATTCTAATAGTTAGTTGGACTAATTGTGTGTGGAAATAGACTGCATTCACTTGACCTATCTATTTAACAAAATGATTGTCATACTTACTATTATTTAAACTTTTGGCTACATGCTCTGAACTGCCTAGGTGAATAATCCAACCATTCATATCATGTATCTTATGATTAATTCAGTTATATGTTCTAACAAAAAGATATGCATTACTTCTTATTCCTTATTCATGATAAGATCTATGTTACTGATATGATGATGTGACACACATCTTGCTAAAACCTCTCCATGGGAAGTCCTACCAAAGGAGAGTCCATGCTTGGGGTGTAACCAGACTAGGTGTAACATAAGTAAGCCCCTGACATGGAGGTTTTGGTTGTGGTGTTTGACCATGGGGTTTACCATCCATGTGCAGTTACACCTAACTAACTTGGGATGAACTTCACAACCTTTCTAAATTCCACAGTTTACTCGTCTTTGCATCATTCATGCCGTCATGTTTTAATCGCCACATTTGGTAATTTCATCATTTCATTCCCAGTCGGCATTGCTGGTGGCCCCTTTATGTTAAATTGATTGACCACATGTTAATAGGTACTACACACACCCTAAGACGGTAGCCTCATGGGTTGGGGATGGTAATTATGGAATACTATGCCTGAGCCGTCAGCCTACGCTGGGCCATGCGCTTCCTGTAGTGACCATGAGCTTATTTAAAATGGTTGAGTGTAATCGGATTAACAATGGACTGGCTAATTATGCATACATGGCACAGACCAGCATCCATTGCTATCGTACATGATATATGTATTGTTCCGACTAGATGATATTTTCCATGTTCGATGATTGCATGGGTGACGAGCCCACTGTCCACACGAATGAGCATCCTCAGGGTGATGATTGCATTTCATACATCCATGTACTTAATAAGACTGCATCTACTATGTTTTGGATTATTTATATATTTTTATGTTATTCCTTGTTTAAGGCAGCGGTGTGTAATCTTGAGGGGAGATCACACTGAGCTGGCCACTCATTCATCAATGTTCAACCGTACAGAGGATATAGGGACAGATGGACTTGCGGTGGAACTGGAGACGGCTGAAATTGAAGAGGAGCCTTAGAACGAGGAGTCGTACCAGGAGGTGGCTACTTATTTTGGATTAAATCAGTAGACTATTTACTTAATATCATTTTAGTCCATTTTAGAGTTTAAGGTTTGGTATGTAGGCCTCAGCTGAGTGGCCCAGGATATTATTACTGCTTGAGTTTTATCTATACTTTGCTTGGTTCCATTAATCGCACTTTGATTGGGTTTGATTATCCTTTGCTTATCAGTTAACACCCGGGTTTTTAAGAAATGAGTGGTATACTCGATTCTCAAAAAATCGAGGTGTTATAGGAAACTCCCTTTTCCTTGGCTTTTAGCGTAGAAGTTGTTATCCCAGTTGAGATCGAACTCCCGACCGCTCGAGCCCCTCCTACGATGAATAGCAAAAAGCTGAAATAATTTCACTGGATCTTAACCTCATCGAGGAAAGAAGGGAGCAAGCACGGGTTAAGGTCGCGATTCGACAATAGCAAGTCAACCGTTTCTACAATTCCAGGTTTAAAATGGGAAGGTTCCAAGCTGGGGACCTAGTCCTCTAGAGAACCTTCCAGAATACCAAGGAACCTAGCTCGGGAACTTTAGGACCAAATTAGGAAGGACCTTATGTGGTGATAAGTGCAAGCCGACTAGGATCGTATCGACTTGAGGACTTAGAACATCAGCTCCTGCCGCACCCATGGAATGACAAGCACCTTAAAATCTACTATGCATAAGGGTCGACCTGCCCCGAGCGTGAAATCTACTATGTTTATTCCAACATGAAAAGCTTTCTTCCTACTTTAATATCAATAAAATCCCTAACTCGGGACAAGTTTGTTTTCTACTTCAATATCTACAAACGGACCACCTACTAAAAGTCTACTAAGGGCTTTCCATAATAAATGGGAAGAGTGGCCCTTATTAATGGGTCTACCCTTCAAGAAGAGTTTGGACCCTATAGTGTCGACATTACTCAAGTTACGCGATTCACGTATCCGACCTATGGAATACTACTTGGGCATTGCAACCTAAAAAGGTTAAACCAACCTTCTTAGAAAAATCGCACAAGCAAACAAGATGGCAAAAAATTATCTTTATATTAATAAAGCTCCGAGGAGCACAATACAACAAAAAAAAAAGAAGGATTTTTTTAGGCCGCAGGGGGCTGCTTGAAAGGTGATTCTTTTGGAGGCACCTCGGGATCTGAGTCGGCATCGTCGTAAGCCAAGAGGTCGAGCTCAGGATGGTCCCCCTTTATATCCTCAAGACACTTCTTGTACCCTGCCCCATACAGGAGGTTTGGATCCTCTGTGTACTTCTTAGAGGACTTGAACCCCTCTAGGGCCACTACCTCAGCCTCCTTGACCTTAACGTCGAAGGTGCGTCTCAACACGACTAGGTCCACCTTCCACTGGGCCCCTCTCTCCAAGGCTTGGGCGAGCAGCTTCTTCGACGCCTCTGGCTCAACCGTTAAAGTCTCTACCTAAGATTTCGAGGCAGCCTGAAGTTGTTCAGCCTCCTCGCGGAGTCGCCTAGCTTCAACTGTGGACTGCTTGGCCTCGACACCCTTCTGCAGTAGTGCCACCTCTGCCATTTTTACCTCCTCTTAGAGGCGCAACACCTCACGATGAACGTTGAGCACGGCAGGGGCGTACTGAAAAAAGAAAGAAGACAGCAAAAGTTAGATCAAACTCAGAAAAAATAGAACCTACTCAAGTAAAAGAGAACTCACCCTAAGGAAGAGCCTCGATAGTTGGAGAAGAATCCCTTTTGTCGGGTGTCCATCATGTTGGCAAAGTCGACATCAGAATATGTTGATCTACCCAGGGCAAGAGGCTCTCTAGTGCCCACCGGACCGACCTCGGAGGCCTCTAATTCTCCCCACAGCGGCCGTTGGATGAGCCCCCTACTTGAGGCATTGGGAGTTCAGTCGTCTCCACGACCGTTCGCCCAGTAGCTCGAGCCGCAACAAGAGGAGTCGACCCAGCGATCTCCTCTACCTCGAGAACAGTAGGGTTGGAAGCTGAGCTTGACACTTCTTCCACCACCCTTTGAGCCGCAGAGGGTGTAGGTCCGACCTTTCCCTTACTCTTAAAGGCCGACTTCTTCTTCTTATGCGTTAGCTCTACAGGAGGGGGTGCGGCAAAACAGGTTAGAGACAAATTTATGAAATATGCTAAGTCTCAAAACAGGAAAAAACTATACCTATCAAGGTGGAATCAAGACATGATTTAAGTAGGAGCTCGAGCGTGAGAAGCTCCCTCTAAGATCTCAAGTCGACCTCCACCGACCTCACTCTAGCTATTCGAGCGAGAGCTTCTGGACCCAACACGGTAGGGTACTTGGGGAGAACTGTAAAAAAGAACATGAGTTAGAAGAAGATTAAAAAAAAAAAAAAGAAATCCAAGTTCGGATGTACCGACCTGGGTCAGTGAAGGAGGTCGGGACCCACAGAACGCAGCCTGGCTATGCCTGGAGTCTCCCACTCTCCCGATGCCTAAAACCACTTATTGTTCCAATTTTTGTTCGAGGTTGGGACGTTAGTGATGATGGCCTTGTCGGACACCCACCAGGAGGAAAAATAATACCAGCCCTCGTGGAGAGGGTTAGATTCCACCTGGTATAGGTGGAGGAATTCCTCCATGGTCAGCTCAGGCTGGTCAAGCTTGGACCAGAGGACCCTACTAGTGTTCTCTAGACATTAGGTATTAGCTACCTCGAAGCTAACCTTAGATGCGCGAGGACTCACCTCACTATTCGCTAGAGAGGGAGCTGAGGCCGCACTAGAGGGCGACATGGTAAATGGCCACCTCTCCTTTGGGGGGATTGTTGGGAAGCTTGCCCAGTGAGGGAGTTCGGAGTACCACGGATTCTGACCTGATCCTCACAAGGTCGGCCTCCTTCAGAATGGACTCCACGAGCCCCTTTTCCTCTTTCGATAAGGACTCTGAGTCCTCCACTGCCGGGAAGTCCTCTTCTACCTCAGCGGGCTGCTCCGCTGGGGAATGTTTGAGCACCCGTGAAGCCTGCGACGTCTAAGAATTGATGTCGCTCATCATCATCAGGGGTGATGACGGTTTCGACATATGGCCTAAATTCTCTACCCTGCCATCACGGCCTGGGGTCCCCTCCCCTAAGCCTGAAGTTTCCAGCATGGTTGTGGGCCTAAGAAAGCTGAAAATAGAGAAGGAAAAGAAAGAAAATAAAAGGGAAGCGAGGGGAAGATGAAAACAAAGTTCACCAAGAGGTAGCGCCACTTGTGATGCTCACTGGAGATGGAGTCATCGGGATTCACCTGATGTCAAGGAAGAAGAAACATTTCGAGAAAGCGAGGAGGCAAATGACCCTACCCGACGATTAAGGCATTCCCTTTTATAAGGGAGCCACGTGTGCGAGCATTTATTGCTCTCAATCAATGCATGGCCAAAAAGAGGCTCCTTGGCTCTCCCGTTTTGACACGCGGCATGATCCCACATGCCACACGACTACATGACCAAAGTCAGGCCACGCGTCAATGCCTCATTTGCTCAGCGCTGAAAAGGCGCCCTGACAGCCCACGTGACCTCGAGTCGTGGCATGCCACTTCGACAGCGTCGTACCATGATTACTGATATGCCTCGATACTTGGACCTACTGCCTTATTCAGCATTAATGGCGGGATGACCTGACATCCCGAGCAATAATAATCCAACCTGACTAGGTCTGACCTACTTCTCAAGCTCGTTCTATGGACTTGTAAGTAGGGGGCTTACTGTTATGGAAAAATGGACCGACCCACAAAAGAAAGGTCAGGTCAAAAACCCATGTATCCAACTCAATAAATGATTCCAAAACCCAAGGGATGAGATCAAGTTCGATGACGCAACCCTGAGGAAGCTTAGCGCACCGAGTAAGCAGGTGGGTCAATACAACCTAGGTCGACACTTAAGCTCAGCACCACAAGGTCAGTCAGCCACCCAACTAAGCAGGTAGGTCGACATGGCCTAGGTCACTTACTTCTCTTTGGATTGGAAGACCGACGCAAACTCACGTATAAGCAATAGGAAGAGGCTATCGGGACCCATGAAGAAGTTAAAGGTTACGGAAGTTGGACATCACAAAGACCTTCTTTATAAATGAAAGGCCATCACTTTGTTCGTCATACGTGGATGAGCTCCCTCACAACCCCGAACAATACTCGACATGTCTCTAGCACGCGGCCATTTCCTTGGTCCGACCTCAAGGGGAGGTCGATCCTATTAAGCTTGGTCTCCAATTACATCTATACGCCAATTCCAGATAGTCCAACCTTATCTATGGAAGATAGGTTCGAGATCCTCTCCGAGGATCTCGGGATTCATCCATGATAAAATCATGATCCTGAGATCCTCTCCGCGGATTTCTGGGGACCCTCCTATTTAACATGGAGATCTCATCTATGTCATTGCCTCTCCTCAACTATAAATAAAGAGGCCTCCAATGGTGAAACGCACTATCATTAGCCCTAAACCCTCGATATTCAACTAAGACCCAGATCATGCCCCTGACTTAGGTATCAGAAGGTCCCTTGCTCTAGCCAGGGTCTTCCTTGTGCGGGTAAATAGGTTCAGGGTCTTCCTTGTGTAGGTAAATAGGTTCAAAAGGGGGCTAACTAGATTTCTGCATCAACACTTCTTATTAATGTTATTTATTTTCTTATTCTTTTGAGAATGTGGGTATTTTTCTTTGGTGGTTTAGACCTTCGATTATCTTGAGCCTTCTAGTTATTCTGAGTAAGATGGGCCTTAGTTACAAATTCTAATTTCATGAAATGTCTATCATGATTTCCTGCTTCTGCTTCAATCCATATGTGAAGGATGATATCATCCAAAATCATGTCATTTCTCTTATGCTTCAGATAATTTTTATAGTCCTTCAAAGATGGTGGGAGTTTTTCAATTATTACAACAGCTTGGAAAGCCTCATCAATCATCATACCTTCAAAATAGACTTCATGGACTATCTTCTGTCAATCGTGCACTTGATTTACTATAGACTTATCATTAGACATCTTAAAATCAATATAACGACTGACTATATACCTCTTCCTTCCAGAATCCTCCATTTTGAATTTCATTTCAAAATGATCTCACAGATCTTTGGCAGTTGATAGATGGTAATAGATATCATTGTTATCATTTATCATTGCATTGAGAATGTAATTTCGACACAGATAGTTATCATTCTTTCATTTTGATTATTCAAAAGATCTTGTTAGTTCACTTGCCTCAAGTAGTGAGGCAGGATCTTTGATCATGTAAATCAGCTTGAGGGTAGTGAGATAGAACTCCATTTCCCATTGCTACCTCTTAAAATTCTTTCCATAAAAAATATTAATTATAGGATTCTTAGAAATAGTTGTCAAAGTAGTTAAGACTTTTTAGAGACAATTTTTTCTTTAAATTGTTAATTTTATTCAAGAGATAAAACAGGAAAAAATCGAATACTACAAATAAGAAACAATAAAGAAATTATCTAAGACCTTAAGCACATTACAATCATTGTCTTAAAGATAGATTTAACCTCATAAGGAAGATCCTCGATGCACTAGGTCCCAATAACTCTACCATCGGGATGTAACAACTCTCCTCTGAGATAAGCGGCTTCAATTAGGTGCACATGCGATCATTACCTCACGAACTCAAGGGAGTTTTTCCTGATTTACCTAGTTTTGAAATAATACAACAAGGAAAAACCCTAAGGAGAACCATAGATGAGAGAAGGAAGATTTTTTCTGTTGTTAGAATAGAAGGACAAGAAGCCTTTTAAAGAAAATAATTGACCATTGATCTCATATGTGTACGAGTAGTGTAATAATGACGTGTTATTGCATGATGACTCATTTATTGTCATGGCATTTCATGGAGGCTCTCTTCCCATGCACACATGCATGAGAAATCACCAATGCATAGATAAACAAAATAACTTGAATTAAAGAAACACCACACCTCACCTCACACCTCACCTCACCACCCTATGTTGCGCATCACCATGACCATGGCTACATCCCACACATGCATATGTGTGAGGTAGAGCTCATTGAATACCCTTAGTTCCTAATACAAAGGATTGGTTAGAGATTCCAATATAAATGCTTAATTATCCCATCTCTTTTCTAATGTGGAACTTGAAATTGCCTAGATTGTCTACCACGGCATGTGCAGAAGCTTGACAGAGCTTAAAATTACTACTAAGTCCTAGAGGGGGGGTGAATATGACCACTTTAAAATTCTTACCCAATTAATCTAATTTACCAATTCAAACTAATAAAATAATTAACACTAAGACTACCAAGCCAAGTGAGTCCAATCACCTATTGTAAGTGCTTATACTTAAAGGACAACTAAGATTGTCAAATTTTGCAGTCCCGAATGGATCACGAGCACCTGTGAAGATGTTCTTTGACGACCCATGAAGAGTACATAAAGATTATATCAACATATCAAGGAAGACTCATCATCGCAAGCTTTATATTGTCTTGGTTCGAATTTTGAAAAATTTGTATGTGTCAACCATCAGGTGGTATAACCTTAGATTGACCCTAGGTTAGGTGTATTTCACATGATATCATAATGAACATAATTTTAAATAAAATACACTGAATTTAGGCCAGCCTGACTTCTAGTTCAGCCAGCCTAACTACCTTCAGCTAACCCAACACATTTCGGGCAAGTATAAGCATGATAATTGTAAGCCCCGTATCCTAGACCGTACCGTTCCATAGACTTCCGCGGTCTTCCTGGTCGATTTTCGGCAACCTTCGACCCTTAACCGGTATTTGCGTGTGACCCTGATTCACATGCCGTCAACCCAAGTCGACTCAACCCGAGACTTGTACCAAAGCGACCGCACCGTCGCCGCGATTCCGATGCCGCGACTCGCGCGCCAAGGCGATACCCTGGTCGGGAGATGTGGGCTAGCGTTCAGTGCGAGGAAAACGCCGCGCGTTGCAAAACCCAAGAGAATCTCTACGAGATGTCACATCAATCAATCAATCCATCAATCTCAATATGTTAAGTACACATCACCTTTCACCCATTCTCAAGCAACCACAAAAGTCAAATAGTTCTTACAAGCCCACACCTTTCTTACACCATTAGCCACAAAAGTTAAAAAGTCCCTTACACCCATCACTCACCACATCCATCACTCCATCACCCATCACTCTCTCTCTCCCTTTACAAGTCTCTCTCTCTCATTTTCAAACTCATTCCCAAGCAAGAGAGAAAACACCATACGTATGAGCCTCTCCAAGCATTCTCAAGCAACAAGTGTGGCCCACCTTCCCACCCTCTCATCTCCCATCTCAACCATCCAAACCTCATCTCCTCCGTTGGAATCGAAGCTAAGGAGCTAAGGAAGCCAAGGGAGCAAGAAGATCAAGTGGTGGGTGCTTTGATAGGGTAGTTTTAATGTTTTTAAGATGGGCCAAGTGAGGCCAACCGATCAATGGTTTGGATCTCACTTTGGACCCTAAGATGTGGCCGATGGCCCACTTGGATCACCATGATCATTCCATGATGGGGTCATTCTCCATGGACCCCATCATGATGTTTATTTTCCTTGCATACTTAGGGTCATTTAGATCGTCTATTTTATTGGAGAAGGGATCTCCACCGTTGAATTTCGATTTAATGGGCCCACATGTAATGGCCACTTAATTTATGTTGTAGATCATTGAAAGGAGGGCCCATAGTGCCGGGGTCCCTCCATCATGCGTGTCCCACTCTTTTTTCTCTCTCTCCTTCCCTTTTTATGTTTTCTTTAATGATGATGATGTGGTTGTATGGCCCACTCGGTTGGACCCCACCATGAAGTATGTATTTTGTCTAAGCCGTCTATAAGTGGGACCCACTTCATGTGTGTTGTACCCACACCATCCATCATTGGTGGCCCACCTGAGCAGGCCCACCTTGCACGACCAGACCGTCCAGCGTCCCTGGACGCTGGACGTGGATTGGTAAACACAAATATTAGCTTGGTTCACAAGCTTCTTGGGTGGGTTGTTTGTGTAGGCCCCACCTTGATGCATTTATTCAATCCACGCCGTCCATTCCCTTCTCAACCTCATTTCAGGCGTTGAACTAAAAAACAGAGTCAATCCGAGGTTCTAGCAGGCCATACCATATCAAATGGTGGTTTTCACCATTGAAACCTTCCCTGATATTTTTATACGCCGAAATATGCCCAATATTGGGCTTGTTTTGCTTGTCTTGAGCCATGGAGGGCCATTGGACGGAGTGGATTCTGAAGACGTGGACCGCACTTGTGAAAAACCACAGGAATCTTTAAAAAAAAAAAACAAAAGAACACAGCAGCCGACGCTACTGTGTCAGAGGCACAAGCAGCGCCTGCTGCGGACGGACGGGCGGGCGGACAGCACCCATGGCTCTAGCCATGGGCCCCACCTTGATGTTTATTTGTCATCCAACCCATTCACGAGGTGGGCCACTCCCAGTAGTGGGCCCCCTCCAAATTTCAGCTCCATCCACAGCTCCGGTGGCCCACACTGAAGGAAAAAGTAATACTTAATTTCTGCCATTGAAACTATTTTGTGGGCCACAGAAGTTTTGGATCAAGATGAAATTTGTGTTTTTCCTTTCACTCAGGTCCGTGTGACCTTGTCAACAGGTTGGATGGTGGGAAAATATTATGGTGGGCCACACACGTGGAACCCACCATTATTGCATGTGTTGCAACACCGTCCATGGCTATGGATGGTGGGACCCACCATGATGTATTAGTTTTATTCACACAGTCCAGCGGACGGTGGAGCCCACAGTGATGCATGTGTTTTATGCACACTGTCCAATGACAGTGGGACCCACCATGATGTATGTGTTGCATCCCATCCACCCAACCATTTTAAAGGCTCATTTTATATCAGGGGTTGGGGAATGAGCCAGATCCATAGTCCAAGTGGACCCCACCTTGGCACGTTGTAAGGCCCATTAGATGTATTTGTCACCCATGGGTTAAGGCCCATTTGATGTATTATGGGCCCATGGGTTAAGGCCCATTAAGATGTATTGGGGCCTATGGGTTGAGGCCCATTTGATGTACATATAAGGCCCAATTGGTGTGGCCCATTTGATACACATAAGACCCATGAGATTAGGCCCATTTGATGCATTCTAAAGCCCACGGGTTATGGCCCATTGCAATGTACATAAGGCCCATTGGTGCGGCCCATTGATGTGGCCCACTTGATGAATATAAGGCCCATGTGATTTGGCCCATTTGATGTATTTAAGGGCCAATGGGATGTACCTAAGGTCCATTGCAATGTGTGATCCCAACATGGTTTATGTAATGATCTTTATGACAGTCGTGCCTTGGGAGCAATGTTGGTTTGACGTCCACATTGCACGTTTAAATGTTGTTTAAACGTCCACATTACGACTCTCCCTAGGGCCCATTGATAGGCCTGTTTTCATTGTGTGTAGGCCGTCTAGGCCATCTGCGTTGTAAGGATAATGCATTACTTCATAACATGAATAGTATAGTTCCATAATTCATGATCATACGCATCATATGTATGCTTGATATGAGAAATAACTGATCATAGCATATGCCTTCGGGCAGATTGTTTAGGGGCTCCTGGATAGGCGGTGTTGCCCTACATGAGCACACGACATGCGCAGGATTTCTGCATGACTGGATAGTGTGATTTATGCATTCGCATTGTGTGACATGGTTACCCTACGCCCTAGCGACATCAGGGCCATAGCCTCCACAGGCGTATCAGGGTTAGCAGGATTGGATACCGAAAATCTTGTTCTACATGGGGTGCTATAAATATCCCTGGGTGAAAGTCCATAAACCCTTATGGTACCAGGAGATTGCTCCAACGTCTAGACTGAGTGGGTGCATAAGCGCCAAGTGTCGATTACCAGACGGTTGCACTTTCCACTGTGTCGTGGTCTGTTGGAAGGAGGTGTGGCCTTACTCGCCCGAGAGTAGGGGGCAATGCTAGGCTGAGTTTGACCAGCTCGAGGAATGGGTCTGCTATCGACGAGCCAAGCCCAATATTGGCAGGCGGATAGTGAGGTCTCTTCCACTCACCTTATTGCCCGTGATGGGGCGGCAATCTAGTTGGAGTGTACTAGACCCCAGTGATATTCTAGATTTGAGTTGTATTGATATGTGGATTTAAATGAGGATTTGTATGCTTGAGTTGCATTTCGCATTGCATGGCCTTGGTATGGCCGACGTCATTCATGCTTTGCACCACATGGCCTTGGTATGGCTAATGGTATTCTTGGCTTTCATTAGTATGTTCCGCATTACTCTGATACTGCATAACTGCATTACCACCTTGAGCACACACTTTCACCACCCTCTAAGCTTTCTATAAGCTTATGCACGACTATTGCGTGCAGGTGACGTTGGATCGCAGCAGCGCTGAGGCTCGAGCACGTGGCAGATTATTTTGGAGTTTTGTTCATCATCATTGTATTTCCCTTTATGCTCATTGTACTTGTAAAGTTTTTTATCATAGTGGAAATGTGATGGAGTTTTTGGTTGTTGTTTATGGGTTATGCCTTTGGTTATGCTTATTACGAATCAAACTGATGTTGAAAATCCTCCTCGTAGCATCCCAGGATCGGAACCTAGCGAATGGGCACTGGGAGCCGAGAATGGGGTTCTACGGAGGCTGTCGGCGCCGGATTCGGTGATCGAGAATTTTGTGAGCCCGATTTTCGAGTTCGGGGCGTGACAATAATGATTTTTTGCGTCAAGTTCAGCCAGCCTAACCTGTCAGTTCGGCTAGCCCGAAGTGTTCAGGCAAGTTTCCAGCAGCCATAAATCTTTGAATCTCATGGAGATTCGGCCAGCCAAACTGAAAATCTAACTAGCCGAATTTCCAAGACCTTTAGCTATAAATAGAAGCTTTCTCTCATTCATTTCTACAACAAAAAATTGTGAGCAATATACTCAAGTAAGAGAAAAATTCAGGGCCTTCTTAAGCTATTTGTGTGGTAAATCTATTTTAATTTAGCTTATTCTATTCTCTTTTCTCAAGTTAGTTTTAATCATTTTCAATAAAGTAATCCGTACTCTACTTAAGAATTAGAGAATTGAATTTGCAGCATTAGGGTTTTTGTTTATTGAAAATACATTAGATCATTATACTCTTTTTGGGTTGAACACATATACATCTTCATCAATATCCTAAGAAAGAAGATCACCGCAATCAAGTCACAGTTACGTCTTCGACTCAACATCAAAAGATAAGCACTGTAATTTATTTTATTGTCTTTTGGGTTTTTCTGAGATAGCTCAGAAATCTCAGTGGATTGTTTTGTGATGATCCTGTGAAAATCATAAATTGGTTTTTGTTGTGATAGCCCATGAAAATCACAAGAAATGTATCAGGTTGTTAAGGTGACTCTGTGAAAACCTTGAAGTAGTGAAAGCCAATATTACATGGGTAATAATTTTTGGAGTGAAGTATGTGTGGGGTTAAGCACCGAACCACTATAACTCCTTGAGCAGTGCTTGTAAATGTTTATTTATTTACTGTTGTCCTTGTAATTGATTGTCTCTTGCTAAGTTTGGTATTTTGATCTCAAAGACGTTATGAAATAAGGTTGTCCTACCTAAATCTTTTGGTAAAGGTTGTCTTACAAACTATTTGGAATCAAGATTTCAATACTCTAAGCTATTGAGAATATTTGTGTTATTATTCTACATTATTTTGAATTATTCAAGATTCAAGATTTCACCCCCCCTCCAGGGCATGTATAGCTCGTCCTTTCAAGCAGTATCAGAGAGAGGTTTCTCTTCTTATTGGAAATCCAGAATGAGAATTTTTCTAAAATCTATTGATGAAAGTGTGTGGCAAGCTACTACAACTAAATAGACCCCTCTAGGGATGGAAGCATTGGCTAAGGATAGAACCACGTCATGAAAGAAACCGCTTATACTTTTTGGACTAATGTTCAAAAAAGTGAAAGCAGCGCTAATGCAAAAGCCTTAAATGCAATTACATGTGCTCTATCACAAGATGAATTGAAAATAATCATTTCTCGTGATATAGCAAAACAAGCATGGAAAGTCTAAGATTCAAATCCTCACAATTAAGTTTGAGGAAATTCACATGGAAGAAAGTGAGTCATTCATGGACTTCTATATGAAACTAAACAACATTGTTAATTCGATGTGGGGTTTTGGAGAAAAAGTCCTTGAAAGCAAGGTTTGTGCTAAGATACTGCAATCACTTGCTAACATGTTCAATTCCAAAGTCACTGTTATACAAGATTAAGAGATATCAATGTTACGAAGGTTGAGGAATTAGTTGGATCTCTATAAACCTACGAGGTGAATTTTAAAGCTCATAAAAACAAGTTCATAGCTCTTAAATCTTCTAAATCTAAATCCAAAGATACAAATGTAAATTCTAATAATGAGGAGAATGAGGATGATATGGTAACATTGGCTAAAAAGTTTTATAGAATTTTTAAAAATAAAAATAAATCTGATTTTCAAAAACCATTTGACAAAAGAAAAGGAAATCATAATTTTTGGAAATCTAAATCTAAAGACACCCAATGCTTCAACTGTTATGAATTTGGGCATCTAGCTTCGAAATGTCCTACGAAGGATAAATCTAGAAGAAGAGGCATGATTGTCACTTGGGATAAATCATCAGAATCTGAATCTAATTCAGAAACTGATAAATCAGACCAAGAAACTGTGAAGGATTAAAAGGCTTTTATGACTATAGTCATAATCACTTTATAAGATGAATGTGATACTTCTGATTATGAAACTCGTAAAAGTGATTCAGAAAATAAACATGATCTTTAAATAGCATATGTTGCCATGTATAAAGAAAGTTGTAAGATTGAGGTTAAACTAAAAATTCAAAAAGAAAAATGTGTAAAGCTTCAATTAGAACTTGAAAAGGCTGTTTTCAAAAAATCTCATTTTTCTGATTACTTTAAGAAAATAAAATTAGATTTGAACCTAAAATTTCTAAAATACAAAATCTCAAATATGAAAATAAGAATCTAAAAACAGAAGCTTCTTCCCTTAAGACTTCAAAAGATACTTGGATATATACCCAAGGAAACCAGAAACTTGAAAAATTATTAACTACATCTCACCGAAGTAGTGACAAATCTGGCTTAGGTTATATCAAAAGTTGCACTGAAAAATCTAAAAACTCCTCTCCTGTATTTGTAAAAGGTGAATCTTTAAAGTCTAAAGGAGAAACTCCACAAGAAGTAAACAAAAATGTAAAAATTGTTTTAAAAACTTCTAATATAAAAACTAATGCCAACTACCACAAATACCAAAAGAGAAATAATTATCCTCCTATAGCAGATAAGATAGTGGACTTGCTTAAAGAGCTCTTGAAATCAAAATCTAGAAATAACATAGTAAATAGAAACAAGAAAAACTCTTACTCCCAAACATGACAAATAGTAAGAGATCCTCATAAATCTATAACCATAATGAAATGTGTTCCAAAGGTTAAGTGCTTGTTATTTACACATTTTTCAAAGCAAGTAGCCATTCAAGATGGTACCTGGATAGTGGATGCTCTAGACACATGACAAGTGATAAGGCGATTCTATCTGACATCAATTAAATCTATGGGGGCTTAGTTACTTTTGGAGATGGTAACAACTGCAAAATCATCGGAAGAGGTAATGTAAAATTTCACAATCTACCTATTTTTGAAAATGTGCTATATGTTGAAGGATTAAAACATAGTTTGCTAAACATTTCTCAAATATGTGATAATAATCATAGTGTAAAATTTTAAGATCACGGATATGAGATAATCAACAATCAAGGTCATATAATATTAAATGGTCGCAGGAAATCTGAAAATCGGTATATCATTGATGACTCTTGCTCAACAAATCATTCATGTTACATAGTCTAAATAAATGAAACTGAACTTTGGCATCAATGTCTTGGACATGTAAACTATAGAGACCTATACAAATTGAGCAAAATAGATCATCTACATGGTCTACCCAAATTGAAAAGGGTAAAAAATAAAATACGTGGTGCCTGTTAAATAGGCAAATAAATTAGGAGTAGTCACAAAAAAGTGAACTACTCAGCCACTACAAGACCTCTTGAACAAAGACTTAGTTGAACCAACTCGAATGGAAAGTAGAGGTGGAAAGAAATACTTTCTAGTTGTAGTAGATGACTACACTAGATATTCATGGGTATCCTTTTTAAGAGAAAAGTCGAATGCTTTCGACGTAGTCAAAAAATTAATTAAACGCATTCAGACTGAAAAAGAACTGTCTGTAACCAGAATAAGAAGTGACCATGGTACTGAATTTGTAAATAGCAACTTTGAGAAGTATTATAATGACCATGAAAAATTACATGAGTTTTTTGCTCCTAAAACTCCTCAAAAAAATGGAGTTGCTGAGAGAAAAAAAAATAGAGTTTTACAAGATATGGCCAGCGTTATGCTTAACAACCTGAAATTAGCTAAAAATCTATGGGCTGAAGCTGTTAATACTGCTTGTTATATTATTAACCCTGTATATATAAGGGCAGGTAAAAAGAAAACAGCTTATGACCATTAGTTTAATTAAAAAAACCTTCTGTGAAATATTTTCGTACCTTCAGAAGCAAGTGCTTCATTTTACGATATCAGGAACATTTGGGAAAGTTTGAAGCTAAAAGTGATGAGGGTATATTTTTAAGATACGCGCTAAATAGCAAAGCATATCGTGTCCTAAATAAAAAACTGGGGTGATACAAGAATCTATAAATGTTGTTATCGATTATCAAACTGTCACACCCAAACTTGATCAAGATGATGAAATTACTGTAATCAATCAATCCGAACCATGATCAAAATCAGATTTAACTTAGATAAGATTAGTCAAGGATCATCCGACTAATTAAATATTTTGTAACCCTCACACTGGTGTTCAAACCAGAAGATAGTTAGAAAACTTATGTAATCATGTTTACTTCACTTCCCAAATGGAACTAACTAATGTAAATGAAGCCCTGGTAGATAAAAGTTGGATTTTGGCCATGCAATATGAATTAAATCAGTTAGTTAGAAACAATGTTTGGTATCTAGTTCCTAGACCCTCTGACAAACATGTGATTGGAACTAAATGAATTTTTTAAAATAAATTTGATGAATTAGGTAATATTATAAGAAATAAGGCACGATTGGTTGTAAAAGGTTACACTCAAATTGAAGGGATTGATGATGGTGAGACCTTTGCACCAGTCTCTCGTCTTGAATCTATCAGATTATTTATTTCTATTGCATGCCATAAAAATTTCAAAATATACCAAATGGAGGTTAAAAGTATTTTCTTAAACGGTGACTTAAACAAGGAAGTATATGTTGAACAAACTAAGGACTTTGAAGATCCCAAACTTCCTAATAATATTTACCATCTTAAAAAGGATTTGTATGGTTTAAAACAAACCCCAAGAACATGGTATGAAAAAAGACTAAATTTCTATTTAGTCAAAAATTTAAAATGGGGAGTGTTGATAAAACCTTATTTATCAAAAAATATAATGAAGTTATGTTGATTGTACAAATATATGTAAATGAAATTATTTATGAATCAACTTGTACTGACCTCTCCTCTAAGTTTGTAGATTCAATGAAATCAGAATTCGAAATGAGTATGGTTGGTGAGCTAAATTATTTCCTTGGTTTCCAAGTGAAACAACTCAAAGATGGGATATTTATCTCTCAAACCAAATATGCTATAAATCTAGTAAAGAGATTTGGTTTTGAGAATGGTAAAAAATTTTAAACACTCATGGCTACAGCACTTAAACTATCTAAATATTAATCAAGTAAAATTATTGATTTTCGGCTTTACCGTAGCATGATTGGTAGTCTATTGTACTTAACAGCCAACAGACTAGATATTTCCTTCAGTGTTAAGATATGTGCTAGATATCAATCTAACCCTAAAGAATCTCATTTATTTGTTGTTAAAAGAATTAACAAATATGTTACAAGTATTGCTAACTTAGGATTATGGTATCCACATGATACATCTCTATAAATAGCTGGATACATTAATGTTGACTGGGCATGTAATATTGATGACATAAAATCCACAAGTGGTGGATGCTTTTATATCAAAAACTGCCTTGTTTCTTGGATAAGAAAGAAGTAAAATTCAGTGTCGTTATCCACCATAGAAGCTAAATATATTGCAGCAGGGAATGCTTGCATGCAACTTATGTGGATGAAACGCATGTTAGTAGACTATGGTATTGATCAGGACACTATGAATCTATATTACGACAATACCAATGCGATAAATATATCTAAAAATCCTATTCAACATTCTCACACAAAACACATTGACATACAATATCATTATATTCGAGAATTAGTATAAGACAAGACTGTTATGCTTAAATACATTTACACTGAGAAATAGCTTGTGGATATTCTGACAAAACTCTCATATAGTCTCCGATTCACTAATTTAAAACATGACATTGGATTATGTTACATTAATTAATTATGTTGTCTTTTCTTTATTGCATTTTTTTAATTAATTCTTATTTTTATTTAAATTTACATAAAAGAAACTTTTAAAAATTACAAATTTTTTGGGTTGTTCCGCCAGCCTATAGCTGACCGACCAATTCGGCGAGCCGAGCACGTGCTTGGGCTAGCCGAATTGCGCGTGAAGTGGATGAAAAGGGGAAAAAAACCCCAAATCACCACATTTCCACTTCTTCTTTCTCAGCTAACCAATGCTTCCTTCGGCTAATGCATCACCTTAACTTCCTTGTAAGTGGTTTATTTACATTTTCCTTCTAGATTTAAGTTCTTTGTTGCATTTTATTCAAGTATTTTACATTTATCTTGGATCTAAATCTTTATTTTGGTGGGTTTGGTCCAAAATCTGATCTTCTAAAACCCATCCCCCATTTTTTTCTATTTCCTTGCATTTTCTTCCATAGAACCACGATACAAACACAATTTTTGTAGACCTCACTCCGGTTCTTCTTCTCGCTCCGCTCCTCGGGTTGTGCGAACCATACGCGCACCGGAGGATAATTCGGAGAATGTATGGGAATTCCTCACTCGGAGCATTATCATTGAGCAATTAGTTAATGTCAATCACATCACGCAATATGGTCTTGTTAAACTTCTCTCCGAGGTAGGATGGGAGTAAATTTTAAAATGAGGCGGGGCGACTTACCAATCCATTGCACAAAGGATGTACGCATCCATCAATGAAGTTTCTTTCGATAAATTAACATTTAATATTAAATTTCTAGAAGACACTATCATTATAACACCCTTCATTATATCGTCCATTATGGACATTGAGATGGCAGATGATGGAGTACCAATTCCTACTCTTTCTGAAGATATGAACAATTCAAAAAGAAATTCTCTTACTCGAGTGTTATGTGGTTTTGACGTCCAATGGTGATCTGGTAACTCTCTCCCCACTTATAATTTACTTGTAAAATACCGCGTTCTTCACTACATCTTCATATCTAATGTCTATCCTAAGGCAGGGAATAAGACCGACCTTACTCCCTTCATGATGCGTGTTGTGCATGTTGTTGCATTCGGTATTCGTATTTGTCTTCCATATTTGATTTCCTTCCTAATTATTCAATATCGCCTCCATCCACGTCATTGCTTTGTTCCTTTTACATTCCTTATGACTTCCCTTGCTTTGCACTTTAATGTTCAAATTCCCATGATCGAAGCACCGGAATCCGAACTCCCATTTGGAAATGTAAACCTAAATATGATGCAGTTAAATCCACATCCTGAGCAGCTAGGCGATTAGGAAGAAGCTCGTGAGGACGACATTGTCGCTGGTTTGGATAAGTCAAGAGACAAATGATTCTGATTTTCAGCCTTCTCAATTTAGTGATAGGTTGGAAAGTTTAGAGAAGAAGGTGGACGCTTTATAAGTATCCCCGGACTTACTCCATCAAACTCAAAAAGAATATATGAAGTATGTCAAAAAGTACTTCCATCACTTCAATAGGAGTTTGAGGATTAATGCCTGCACCGTCCTCCGCTGAATCAGAATGATTTAACATTTATGGTCTGTAATAACTTTTTATTACTCCTTGGATTTGCTACACTCATTCTTGGATTTATCTCTAGATTACTTGGATAATGGTCTTGATACATTTGGATGATCTTATTATTGATCTTTATGACATTATCTTTGCTATTTTTGCCTTCAATTATGCATCTTTTGATTTCTTTCTTCCTTTGTCAACTTCTAACAAAAAGGGGGAGAGATTATGATATTCAGGGATATATCAATCTTCACGTTTCTTATGCATGAATGATATATATATATATATATATACACACACACACACACACACACACACACACACATATACACTTCTCCTTGATTAAGTACTCATGGGGAGCTATTGATGCATATTCTAAGGGGGAGCATCAAGTAAGAACTTCAAGATATGATACTACAGGTGGTTTACAGATGATCTTTTAAATCAGAGCATATTTTGTATGATGATTTTGTGGGAAGTTGTAATGTTGTATGATGAATTGTGTATGTAAACCCTGTATCCTAGACCGTACCGTTCGCAGTCTTTCCGGTCGAATTTCAGCAACCTTCGACCCTTAACCGGTATTTGCACGCGACCTTGATTCCCATGCCGTCAACCCGAGTCGACTTAACCCAATACTTGTACCTTAGCGACCGCGCCGTCGCCACGGTTCCGATGCCGCGACTCGCGCGCCGAGGCGATACCATGGTTGGGAGATGTGGGCCAGCGTTCGGTGCGAGGAAAACGCCGCACATTGCAAAATTCGAGAGAATCTCTACGATATGTCACATCAATCAATCAATCCCATCAATCCCATCATGTCAAGTACACATCACCTTTCACCCTTTTTCAAGCAAGCCCCAAAGTCAAAAAGTTCTTACACAAGCCATACTTCTCTTACACCATTAGCCACAAAAGTCAAAAAAAAAGCCTCTTACACCCATCACCACCATATCCATCACTCCATCACCCATCACTCCCTCTCTCTCTCTCCCTTTACAAGTCTCTCTCTCATTTTCAAACTCTCTCAAAGCAAAAAAATAAAAAAAAACTCATACGTATGAGCTCTCCAACTCTTCCAAGCTACAAGTGTGACCCACCTTTCCATCCCTAGATCTCCCATCCTAGCCATCCATTTCTCATCTTCCTCCATCAAAGAGAAGCACAAGGAACTAAGGAAGCTAAGGGAGCAAGAAGATCAAGCGGTGGGTGCTTTGATAGGGTAGTTTTTAATGTTTTTAAGATGGGCCAAGTGAGGCCAACCGATCAATGGTTTGGATCTCACATTGGACCATAAGATGCGGCCGATGGCCCACTTGGATCATCATGATCATTCCATGATGGGGCCATTCTCCATGGACCCCATCATAATGTTTATTTTCCTTGCATATTTAGGGTCATCTAGACCATCTAATTTAGTGGAGAAGGGATCTCCACCGTTGGATTTTGATTTAAGGGGCCTATGTGTAATGGGACCCACTTGATGTATGATTTAGTGCAAGGGAGGGCCCATAGTGTCGGGGTTCCTCCATCACACGTGTACCACTCTCTATCTCTCTCTCCCCCTCTCTATTTCTTTTTTTATGTGTGATGATAATGAGGTTGTGTGGCCCACTTGAATGGACCCCACTATGAAGTATGTATTTTGTCTAAGTAAGTGGGACCCACTTCATATGTGTAGTACCCACACCATCCATCAGTGGTGGCCCACCTGAGCAGGCCCACCTTGCACGGCTAGACAGTCCAGCGTCCCTGGACGCTGGACGTTTTGTTGGAAAACACAAATGTTAGCTTGGTTCCAAGCTAATGGGGGAGGCCCACTTATTTTGGCCCCACCTTGATGTATGTCTTCAATCCACGCCGTCCATTCCGTTCCCAACCTCCTTTTACGCGTTAAACCAAAAAATGGTGTCAACCCGAGGTCCTGGCGGGCCATACCATACCAAATAGTGGTTTTCACCATTGAAACCTTCCCTAATTGTCTATACGCAGAAATATGCCCAATATTGAGCTTATTTTGCTTGTCTGGAGCCATGGAGGGCCATTGGACGGAGTGGATTGTCTAGATATGGACCCCACCTGTGAAAACCACAAAAATACTTGAAATCAAAAAAAAAATACATAACGCCAGCAGCAGCAGGCACTGCCTGCGCACCAGCGCCCAGACGGGCGGGCGGACAGGATCCCACGGCTCCAGCCGTGGGCCCCACGTTGATGTTTATTTGTCATCCAATCCATTCATATGGTGGGCCCTCAGGGCAGTGGACCACCCTCCAAATTTCGGGTCCATCCAAGACTCAGGTGGCCCACATTATAGGAAATAGTGTGAAGTGAACTCTACCATTGAAACCCTTTTTGGGTCCACAGAAGTTTTGGATCAGGGTGAAATTTGTTTTCACCCTTCATCTAGGTCTACTTGACCTTATCAACGGCTTGGATGGAGTATAAACATTATGGTGGGCCCCACGTGGAGCCCACAGTGATAAATATATTTTATTTCCACCGTCCGCCTGGATATTTGTGTGTGTGTTCAGGTGCGTGCGTGTGTGGGTGTGTACGTGTGTGTATATTATATATATATATATAATATTATATTATATATAATATTGTATGTACTATATATATTATATATTATATTATATATAATTTACTGCTGATAGGAGGCCCATCTCAGTTTACTTGTGACCCATGGTTGAGGCCCACTTTGATATATATGTAAGACCCATCTCAGTTTACTTGTGGCCCATGATTGAGGCCCACTTTGATATATATGTAAGGCCCATGGGTCGAGGCCCATTTGAGGTATTAGGGGCCCATGGTTTAAGGCCCATTAAGATGTATTGGGGCCTATGGGTTGAGGCCCATTTGATGTATATTTGGGGCCCCATTGGTGTGGCCCATTTGATACACATAAGGCCCATGAGATTAGGCTCATTTGATGCATTCTAAGGCCCACGGGTCATGGTCCATTGCAATGCACATAAGGCCCATTGGTGTGGCCCATTGATGTGGCCTACTTGATGAATATAAGGCCCATATGATATGGCCCATTTGATGTATTTAAGGCCCAATGGGATATACCTAAGGTCCATTGCAATGTACGATCCCAACATGGGTTATGTAATGATGTTTACGTCGGGTTATGCCTTGGGAGCAATGGTGGTTTAACGTCCACATTGCAAGTATAGTGTTGGTTAAATGTCCACATTATTACTTTCCCTAGGGCCCATTGTTAGGCTCGTGCGTGTAATGTGTAGGCCGTCTAGGCCCATCTTCGTTATGAACATCATCCATCCCATATAACATGTTTAGTTCCATGATTCATGATCATATGCATCATACGTATGCTTGATATGAGAAATGACTGATCATAGCATATGCCTTCGGGCAGATTGTTTAGGGGCTCCCGTACAGGGGGTGTTGCCCTACATGAGCACACGATACGCGCAGGATTGCTGTATGACTGGATAGTGTGATTCATGCATTCGCATTGTGTGATATGGTTACTGTACGCCCTAGCGACATCAGGGCCGTAGCCTCCACAGACGTATCGTGGTTGGCAGGATTGGATACCAAAAATACTGTTCTACATGGGGTGCTATAGATATCCCTGGGTGAAAGTCCCTAAACCCTTATGGTACCAAGAGGTTGCTCCAATGTCTAGACCGAGTGGGTGCATGAGCGTCGAGTGCCAATTACCAAACGGTTGCGCTTTCCACTGTGTCGTGGTCGGTTGGAAGGGGGTGCGGCCTTACCCACCCGAGAGTAGGGGGCAATGCTAGGCTGAGTCTGACCAGCTCGAGGAATGGGTCCGCTATTGACGAGCCGAGCCCGATATTGGCAGGCGGATAGTGAGGTCTTTTCCACTCACCTTATTGCGCGCGATGGGGCGGCAATCTGGCTTGGAGTGTACTAGACCCCGGTGATATTCCAGATTTTGAGCTGTATCGATATGTGAACTTAGATGAGAATTTGTATGCTTGAGTTGCATTTCGCATTGCATGGCCTTGGTATGGCCGACATCATTCTTTGTACCGCATGGCCTTGGTACGGCTAATGGTATTCTTGGCATTCATCAGCATATTCCGCATTACTCTGATACTGCATAACTACATTACCACCCTGAGCATACACTTTCATCACCCTCTAAACTTTCTATAAGCTTATGCATGATCGTTGTTGGATCGCAGTAGCGCTGAGGCTTGGGCGCGTGGCAGATCATTTTGGAGTTTTTGTTCATCTTCATTGTATTTCCCTTTATGCTCATTGTACTTGTAAAGTTTTTGATCATAGTGGAAATGTGATGGAGTTTTTGGTTGTTGTTGTGGGTTATGCCTTTGGTTATGCTTATTACGAATCAAACTGATGTTAAAAATCCTCCTCGTAGCATCCCAGGATCGGAACCTGGCGAATGGGTGCTGGGAGCCGAGAATGGGGTTCTACGGAGGCTGTCGGCGCCGGATTCAGCGATCGAAAATTTTGTGAGCCCGGTTTCCGAGTTTGAGGCGTGACAGTGTATGATTGTATTTTGTCACGAAATTGATAAATGGGGAAGATTGTAAGTGTTTATACTTAAAGAATAGTTAAGATTGTCAAATTTTATTGTCCCGAATGGATCACAAGCACTCATAAAGATGTTCTTCAATGACTCATGAAGACTATGTAAAGACTAGATCAACATCTCAAGGAAGACTCATCATCGCAAGCTTTATATTGGCTTAGTTCAAAATTTGAAGCATCTATAAATATATATATATATATATATATATATATATATATATATATATATATATATATATATATATATATATATATATATATATATATATATATATATATATATATATATAAAACCTTAGATTGACCCTAGGTTAGGTGTATTTCACATGGTATCATAATAAACATAATTCTAAATAAAATAAACTTAAGTTAGGCCAGCCCGACTTCTGGTTCTTCCGGCCTAACTACCTTCGTCTAACCCAACACATTTTGGGCAAGTATACAGCAAAATAAGGATTTTTTACGTCAAGTTCGGCCAACCAAACCTGTCAGTTTGGCCAACCTGAAGTGTTCAGTCAAGTTTCTAATAGCCTTAAATCTTCAGATCTCAGGGAGATTCGACTAGTCGAATTTTGTTTTGGGCTAGTTGAATTTTTGAAAAATCTTATCCCATGAAATCCAAATGCCATTAGATCAATATCGTTAGAATTCAGCCAGCCAAATTTCTAAGACCTTTGGCTATAAATAAAGGCATTCTCTCATTTATTTCTACAATGAAAAATTGTGAGCAATATACTTAAGTAACAAGAGAAAGTCAGGGCCTTCTTAAGTTATTCGTGCGGTAAATCTTATTTTAATTTAGCTTATTTTATTCTCTTTTCTCAAGTTAGTTTTAATCATTTTCAATAGAGTAATTCATACTCTACTTGAGAATCAGAGAATTGAATTTGCAGCATTAGGGTTTTTGTTTATTGAAAATACATTAGATCATTATACTCTTTTTGGGTTGAACACATATACGTCTTCATCAATATCCCAAGAAAGAAGATCGCTGTAATCATGTTACAGTTACGTCTTCGACTCGACATTAAAAGATAAGTACTGTATTTTCTTTTTCGTCTTTTAAGTGTTTCTGAGATAGCTCAAAAATCTTACCAGGTTGTTTTGTGGTAATCCTATGAAAATTACAAGAACAGTATCAGGTTGTTAAGGTGACCCTGCGAAAACCTTGAAATAGTGAAAGTCAAAATTACAAGGGTAGTAATTTTGAGAGTGGAGTAAGTGTGTTGTTAAGCATCGAACCACTATAATCCATAAGCAGTGCTGGTGAATGTTTATTTATTTATTGTTTTCTTTGTGATTGATTGTCTCTTGGTAAGTTTAGTATTTTGATCTTAAAGATGTCGTAAAATAAGGCTATTCTGCCTAAATCTTTTAGGTGAAAGTTATCCTACGAACTATTTGGAATTAAGATTTCAATACTTAAAGCTACTGAAAATATTTGTGTTATTACTCCGCATTACTTCAAATTATTTTGTATTGTCATATTCACCCCCCTTTAGGACATCTATAGCTCGTCCTATCACATATACTATAAATGATGCAACAATAAGTAGGAAGTCTATATGCATGGTGAGCTTGTGTGTGCTTTCAAGTTAAATGCTTAGCATAAAATCCGATTCAAGCATTCGTATAATTTAATTAATTAAATACATAAGCATAAATAAAATTGTGCTCAAATGACAATCACAAACACAAACATCTATAGTGGTTCGGCTACTTGCCTACTTCACTCTCGGTAGACGCACTCTCCTCGAGTGTATCAGAATTTCACTATTGGAGGTTTTAAATCAAGTTCACATCTAACCTTTACAATGATTTCTCATAGGTTGACCATTAACCTACACGTACACTCCCGTGTTGGAGTAACACGTTTCCACTCATGTCGGTGGCCCCCGTGAGAGTTTTAGTTAGTTTTCTATCGACTAACTAACAACCACTAGTGATCCTAATGCAAAGCCCTATGTACACTCCTGTCGAGGCTCCCCATGGATACTAACACGTACACACTCTTGTCCGATAAATGTGGTCCTAATACAAGACACAACGTACACTCCTGCCGGAGGCTCCCTTAGATACTAACATGTACGCACTCGTATCTGGTGAATTCGGACCTACACAAGTGCCTAGGTCCTACACAAGAACCTATTCAAGTTTAGGTCACAAACTCTATGCTCAATCCTACACAAGGAATGTGCGTGAAATAGACTCTAACAAATGACAACCTTACTTGTCGGATTGAGCCCATTTTATAGTTCCTTCTTGATATGCTTCTTCAATGCTCTTCGGTACTTGAATCATCTTTTCAATTGCTCCCACATTCATCAATGTTAATGGTTCAACTCCATGAACAAACATTTTATATGTGATGCTCCAATGAGGTGACTAAGATGATGAGATGATGATAAAATCTCATACAACTAAAGGGATAGACAAGGTGTCGTTTTTCAAGGGAGGATTAACTTAGATGGGTGTTTTAGAGGATTTAGACAAGGATATAAATATAGCTTCAAGTCCAATCTCTAGAATAAGGTGGAGATCAAGTTCATCTTCATAATCGAGGTTGGAATCCTCTTTAGAGTGATAAAGCTCAAGAAGAAGAGTTGAATCTTATTGGTTTAAAGGCTTAGGATGAGGGATATGTGTGGGAAACCACCTATGCTTTTATTACACCATAAACATATCCATATGCCCAAGAATTGAATGTCCATTTTATAGAAATCTATTTCAACAGCTATGAAATGGTTAGTTGATGGCTTTTTTAATAGAATAGAAAGGTCCTTTGATAGGATTGAACTGTCCTTCGATCCCATCGAGAAACTCCAGAATTTATCTATTTAGTTGCCGAATTATTTTTTCGATCGCATTGAACTAGTGTTTGATTCTATTGGGATCAATGACAATTCGAAAATTATTATTTTGGGCTTATGTTTTACAGCAACATAACACCTCTTAAAGCCTATCTAATTATGATCAAATTAGGATCCTAAGGCTATGTGTAATGCCCTGAATTTTGAGGGTCGAGCAAGGCTCGACTCCCGAGATTCCGGACATCACTTATGCTTTGTGGATGCCGATTTCTCAATTACTTCTATATTGGGCATTTGAGCATGCATAGAATTATACTAAACAGTGTATCATACTCCAAATCTAATGTGATTAAGAAAATGTGCAAGTCAAAACATATATTGTGAAATTTCTTTCAAAGTATGGGTCCACAACTGGGTTTAATTATACAATTCAAAAATAACAAAATGAAGAAATGCAACGTCTAGTTAAGCCTGTGTGCCCAACACTCCCTGTCTAGGAGTACGCAGCCTACATTGGCCCATCCAAGAGCTGGAAGTATGAGAACTCCTCATCCATGAATGCCTTCTCTAGCGCATTGGCATCGATGGTCCCTACATCTACATTAACATCTAGTTTGTGTTTTAAAACACTGTCCCAGAGTGGGAGTGAGTGATCAACTCAGTGGTTCCATAAAGCATGAGTTACACATGTTATCAGGTCTATCAATACAGGAATGATAAAGCAATGTTAAACAAACATTTCCTAATTACTCTTCTTAATGCAAATAATGGAGTTTATGAAATGATGCATGCCCTCACCATCCAACACTCCCTCAACACACGACTCTAACCACCTGGTTCACAAATGACAACACTTCCTTAACACGCAACTTCAACGCCTGTTTCGCCACACCCTATACTAGTGTGATACGATAAATGGTTATGTTAGCCGAGTGATTAAGGTGTGATTTTTAAGGCATCCAATTTATACATTATTAACATCCGATTTTCTCGGACATGAGTATAAACTCTAGCCGTGAAAATTCAGGATGTTACACCGAGCCACTGTCGATAGTCAATGTCTGACCCATATCGTTCGAACTTACCCAGGGTGGCTAACCTGATTCGGTCACCCAAATATGGAAATTTACCGGCTACTTGGACTACTCTCATAGTCCTATTTCTATTTAAATCAGGTCAGCTAGCATTCATAACACAAGGATTAACATTTGATAATCAAGTTTTGATAAACTACTCATTTAGGCATTTCATCGAACACATAAAGCATCGTTACACTACTTGTAATTTATTAGACAAAAATTGAAATACTCCTAAATCATTATGCATAAACTACATTAGCAATCATAAATCATTAACTGTAATGGTAGCATTGATAAATCACAACCTAAGCACTTATAGTCCGCACCTATTGGTAGCACGTCCAACTCGGACTTGCTCCTACGAATATATTTCCAAGGAAGATTCGTCAGTCACCTATACAAGTACACGAGTTCATTAGGGTTGGGAAAGACCCATTTGAAGACCTATATCCATAAGGAGGTTTGTAGTTTTACCCTAGGTCGTTGCTGGAGAAGTTCTGACAACGGGAGTGGTGCTAGTTAAGCCTGTGAGTCAAATGGAAGAGGGTCACCCTTCGTAGCAAGCACTCCTTCGATCTCTCTCTTCCTTATCTCTCTCCTTTCTCTTCTCTTTTTCATGTTAGGGATCTTAATTTCGAATTAGGAGGAAATGGGGTGATTTGGGAGCTATTTATAGTTCTAAATGGTGTGTAAATGGCCTTAGGGCCACTCTATTTGATACTTATACCTTCTGGGTGGTCATTTCTAACTAACGGGGTTCCCAGGGGGCCCACGGGCTCATCTATACCATGTGGTAGGTTCCCCACTAATGGATCAATGCTAGGACACAGTTTTGGTACAATCGGATATGCAGATTGACCGTGGGGGGCTTGTGTCAGATCAACGGTCGGTAATATTCAATCAGGGACACGGTTATACGAATGTATGCGGGGAATTATCCTTACCATGCATGTGAAGTTTGGTCATAAACCGACAGTCTGAAACTCTTAACCTTGCGCAAGAGTAAACGACCCAATTCACTTAACTTTCAACTTCTTTTAGGGTATTTGCACTTCTCATGCACCCGCCCTTTGACTCAAGTTGAGCAATCCTAGACACTATCTGGGTTTAGCTCTTACGTTGGACGTCGAGCCCAGTAAGATGTATATTATTCTATAGTTTCGGAACTAGTGGCCAACTAACGAGTGGTATAGAGCTCGTTTAGATAATTATGGCATTTCTGGAATGAATTAGGTGCAAGATATCTTGTGCGCAATAATTAGGGTTTGGATTAACTATGTTCATAGTGTGGCCTAATTGCAATTAGTGAAAATGATGATTCAGTCATAATCACTCTAAATCATTGGTTCGTAAGCTAGATGAATAATTGGGTCACTTTAGTTTGTTAATTACGATATGACCCCTAGTTGTCTCGACTTTGGGTAGATCTTTAATTTAGTTATAGTCATCTTGATTAGTCAGTGTTTGAGCCCTATCTGAACAAATCATGAGGTCATACTCGATGCTTAAGTAATCAAGCGAATTCGTTGGCTTTCTACGGTTAATCAAATTTGTGTGGTTCTTTATTGGTTCCGCCCACATATACGCTCACCACGAGTATTAAGGGTCGGTTAGTGACAACGCAAGCAAATTATAGTGAAAACTTTTTAAGGGTTTTTCGAAATCCAAAATAGTGAAAATCCAGGATGTTACAATCTGCCCCCCTTAAAAACAACTTCGTCCCTGGAATTGCCTAAATATACCTATAAGTACATACTAACAAGGGAATAGGGTGAATATAATATTAAAATATGGAGCATGCATATTATGGTCATTTAAAAAGATATACCAAATGAAATATCAATAAATAATGATAGTCTAACAATAATCATGTGATACTTAAAATTAAGCAACTTGAAGCTAAACTATTAAAATGAATTGAGGTTAAAATTCTCTTATTTAACTATATGCTCAACAATGAGGCTTAAATCCTCATATTTACCTATTAAGCCCTCATATACCATCTAAGGTCACCGATCTTTCTTCAAAACCCACTTGAGTGTAAATTTCCTAGGACCCGAACTATGTTTGGGAGAGAATATTTCTTCATTAAACGTATCTCTCTTAGGTAAGATCCTATTCAGAGATCTATATTTAGTAGAAGATTCTCCTATGTTGTTCCTACATTGGTTGTTATTTCCCAAAATTAATATTTTCTTCATTTTTTCATTAAGTCGGGCAATCAGTTTTAATAACTTTCTCATATGATCAGTCATTTTAGGAGGGGTTGAAAACTTTTTCTTATTTTCTGACAATCCTTTAGGGATGTGTCTCCATTGGTGTGTCGATTTCTTAGTTATGACATTTTTACCAAATTGGTTCATGATTGATGTGGATTAAGCCATTTTTAATATCAAACATTCAAATTTTAGATGCCCAACATCTCCATAAGAATGGCATACAAGAGAGGCTCTCGATCTATTCCATAGAGAATACAAGTCATTTTGGATTACCGAAGGGGTAGAGGTTGTAACAATAGTATTTTAATGAAGTTCAATATCTCTTATATCCACTAAAGACTTACTCCTCCTCATAAGTAGAAATAATTCTAAAGCTTTGACTGATCTTACTCTAGATGGTTAAGTCCTTGAAGAGCAACCCACTTTGATACCAATTGAAATTGCGTGGATTATCTACCATGACGTGTGTGAAAGATTGGCGGGGCTAAGAATTACAGCTATGTCCTAGAAGGGGTGAATAAAACCACTTTAGAATTATTACCTAATTAATCTAATTTACCCGTTCAAACTCATAAGGCAATTAACACTAAGGCTACCAAGCCAAGTGGGTTTAATCACATAGACTACAAATGAAGCAACAATAAGCAACTAGTTTATGGAAATAATGAGCTTGTGTATGCTTACAAGTGAATAGCATACAATCTAATTTAAGCATAAATATAATTTAACTAATCAAACACATGAGCACGAATAGAATTGTGTTCAAATGACAATTACAAACACAAGCATATATAGTGTCACGCCCCAAACTCAGAAACCGGGCTCACAAAATTTTCGATCGCCGAATCCGATGCCGACAGCCTCCATAGTACCCCATTCTCGGCTCCTAGCGCCCATACACCATATTTTGATCCTGGGATCCTATAAGGAGCATTCAACATGAATTTCTTTGTAGACAAGCATAACCACAAGTTTACCCAAATCACAAAGACAATATCATCATCACATATCCACTAATATAAACAGTTGAATACAGTGTTAAAAGGGAAATACATATATCAAAAATCAAAGCTCTAGAAGACAGCTGCACGCTCCAAGCTCAACACTTCTGTGACCTAACGCCACCTGCACGCATCTATCGTGCATAAGCTTATAGAAAGCTTAGAGGGTGGTGTAAGTGTGTGCGCAAGGTAAGTGCCAAGTATACAATATCAGAGCAATGCAGAAACATGTTGGTAAGTCCATAAATACCATCAGCTTATTCAGACTATGTGATTCAAAGACATAATAAGCCAATATCATATACTGAGGAAGCAATGTAGATCAACTAGGCAATGAGGAGACATAGTAAAACAAATATCATATACTGAGGATGCAATGCAATATGCGGTGCGAATGAAATGACCAAACTGGAGTGTGAAGTTGAGATGATAGTACGTAGTATCGCAGGCTATGGGGTCCATCACAAGGGGCTTCTATCCAAACTAGTCCCATACCTAAATTTGGATAGCCAGACTCGATGTGGTAAACTCCTGATCTCAGGTTGGTCGTGCACCTCAACCGAAATCCTGGCCATTATAAAGATACACATAACAATTAGTTGCGCACCACCAGCCCGAGTGGATAATGAATGAATAAATAAATGAGTAAAAGGCTGAATATGCAACTCCTACTCAATAAGTCCACATATCAGTACCGTATATCTTTGGGATCATCACCGGGGTCTAGTACACTCTGTCACCTGCCACCCCATCAAGCACACAACTGGATAAGTGAAAGAGATCTCACCATCTGCCTACTAATATCAGCCAGGCTCGTCGATAGCAGACCCATTTATGAGCTAGTCAGACTCAGCCTAACATTGCCTACTCCCTCAGGGGGGTAAGGCCACACCCCCTCCCAACCGACCATGACATAATGAGAGACGCGGCCTATTAGTATACGACCCTCATGCGCTCATATATATCCACTCGGTCTAGACGTTGGGGCGTCCTTTGGTACCAAGAGGGTTTAGGCACTTTCACCCAGGGACATCTATAGCACCCCATGTAGAAAAAGATTTCTGGTGTCCCATCTGGTCATCCACGATATGCCTGCGAAGGCCACGGCCCTAATGTCGCTAGGGCGTATGGTGATCATATCACAAAATGCGAGATGCATGAGTCATACCATCCAGTCATGCATCAAACATGCGCGTACCGCGTGCTCATGTGGGGCAACTCCGTCTCTCAGGGAGTCCCATAATAATCTGCCCAATGGCATGTGTTATGATCAATCACTCCTCATAACAAGTATACATATGATGCGTATGGGCATATATCATGAAGCTATACTAAGCATGTTATAAATAACGATGTACTCTCCTTATGTCAAGGATAAGCCTAGACAGCCTACTCATATCAAGAATGAGCCTAACGAGGCCTAAGGGAAGGTCATTAACCATCATTGCCCATCAATGATGACATTCAACCAACATTGCTCCCAAGGAGTGGCCCTCATAGGGTCAAACATATAGTGGGGCCCATGGCCTTACATAAGGACCTCACATACAACATAATATACCTCACATATCACAATGGGCCGCATCACATGGGCCTCATATACATCAAGTGGGCCACATCGCATGGGCCTCATATACATCATAATGGGCCGCATCACATGGGCCTCGCATCTCATGGGCCTAATACTCATCACAATGGACTGCATCACATGGGTCTCATATACAACACATCGGGCCTCATATACATCAGATTGGGCCTCACATATGGGTAGTTGGATCAAACAAGTACATCACGTGGGGGCCACGTGAATGGACGGTGTGAATATACAACACATCACAAGATGGGCATCACCCGTCCAGAAATCAGATGAGTAGCGTGGCTATAAACCACATATCTCAAGGTGGGCCTGCAAGATGGGACTGAATACAATACACATCATGGTGGACCCCATGTCCCATGGACGGTGTAGATATATTTTAAGGTAAGGTCCACATCCAGTAACAGATGGATGGCTGGATATAGAATACATGCATCAAGAGGCCCACAATCCCCAACAAATAGACAATGCGGATATAGAATATATACATGAAGGTGGGCACCACCCGTCCGAGCCTATGGACGGTGTGGATAAGACCCATAAATCATGGCGGGTCCCACACTGACAGAGGGTGTGGAATATAATACATACATCAATGGGGCCACTGTCCGCATCCAGGGACTGGACGGTGTGAATGAAACACATACATTATGTGGGTCCCACGTGTGGAGCCACGTGCCACTAGGACAGGCCCCGTGGATGGACTGAGTAGATAAAACACTTACATCGGTGGGACCCACCGTCCTTTGCTGGATGATATGGATTTCACACATACCACGTGGTGGCATCCACGGACTAACAGAGTGAACATTACATCATGGTGGCGTTCACACATGCCATCAAGGCAGGCCCCACAACTTGCTGACATCAATACAGCAACTATATATCTGTCGTGAGGTACACCAGCCAATTGGCTACCAGCAGGGTAGGTCCCACGTGGGGCCCACCATATATAATATTATATTATTTATTATTATAATTATTATTATTATTTTTTTTAAAAAACCTCCAGCATCCAGGCCTAGACGGACAGCCCAAATCTAAATACATACATTGAAGTGGTTCCCACCGTCCAGCAAGCTGGATGATGCTGGATAGCTCACATGCATCATGGTGGTCCCACGTGGGTGGACCACACGTGCAGGACTAAGCCGATATTTGTTTTTCCTCATCTAGGCCCCACCATCTGGACAGTCTGGATGAGGCACGTCCATCAGGTGGGGTCCAAACAGGTGGATAGAGTAGATAAAATGCATAAATCATGGTGGGTCCATGTGGTGGCTCACTAAGGTTTGGATCAGACTAATATTTGTGTTTTTCTTCAAAACCGGGTCTGCCCAAACAGGCAGCGAGGTGCCTACAACGTGGGCCTAGTTTGGTCCACTTGGTTGGATGACATGGATCATACATCAAGGTGGGATTTCCACCGTCCGGATGATGGACGGCGTGGATAACATCATGCATCAAGTTGGGCCACTAGATGGGAAAGAGAGTGATAGAGAGAGAGAAAGAAACGGCGAAGATGGGAGGAGCTCCGCCACTATGAGCTCCTCCATGTACATGCATACATCAAGATGGGCCCTAAAAATCGTGTGGACCCTAAATGAAAATCAAGATCTAGCGCCATGAACACCCACCGATTTCGCTCCTTCTTGGCTCCTTGGAATGCTAAGCTCCTAAGCTTTCTCTTTGAATGTAGAAGATGAAGATTGAAGGGTGGAGATGGAAGATTAGGGGGTAGGAAGTGGGCCACACCTAGCTTTTCCATGGGAAGATTAGACGGTTGCTCCCTCTTGATTTGCTTGGGAGTGAAGAGAGAAAAGAGAGAGAAGAGAGAGGTGATGGGATGAAAAGGGATAGGATGGGTGTAAGGAAGGGATGTGTGATGTAAGAAAGGAATGGGTGGAGAGATAGAGAGAGAGAGAGAGAGTGTGTGTAAGACCCGTGTCCTAATCCGTACTGTTCCGTTAGCTTCCGCGGTCCTTCCGGTCAAATTCCGGCAACCTTCGCACTGTATTCGGTGTTTGCGCACGATCCTAAGCCAGGTCCCGCGTCGTCGCCGCGGTTCCAACGCCGTGACTTGCGCACCGAACCGATACCCAGGCTAGAAGATGCCGATCAGCGTTTATTCCGAAGAAACACCGCGCGTTGCGGATTTCGAGGGAATCTCTACAATTAGTCCCATCAATCCACCATTAAAGCATCCCATACCTTAAGTACAACAACCCATCTCCACCTTTTACAAAAGTCTACCCTCTTTCCACCTCACCACTCCTCTTTTTCCCATTTTCAACATCAACCATACCTCCTTTTACAATTTTCAACCCAAACCATCCCCCATCACTCCATCACCCATCTCACTCTCTCTCTCTCTCTCCCTTACAAGTCTCTCTCATTTTCAAACCCTCCCTTAAGCAAAAATCCATACGTATGAGTCCCCTTGGTGAGAAAACTTCATATGTGAGGTCCACCTTTCCCACCCCTTCATCTCTCATCTCAACCATCCATTTCCCATCTTCCTCCATCAAAGAGTAGCACAAGGAGCTAAGGAAGCCAAGGGAGCAAGAAGATCAAGCGGTGGGTGTTTGGATAGGATAGTTTTTGACGTTTTTAAGATGGACCAAGTGAGGCCAACCGATCAATGGTTTGGATCTCGCTTTGGACCCTAAGATGTGGCCGATGGCCCACTTGGATCATCATGATCATTCCATGACGGGGCCATCCTCCATGGACCCCATCATGATGTTTATCTTCTTGTATATTTAGGGTCATCTAGACCGTTTAATTTGGTGGAGAAGGGATCTCCACCGTTGGATTTAATTTTAATGGGCCACATAAAATGGGACCCACTCGATGTATGATTTAGTGCAAGGGAGGGCCCATAGTGCCGGGGTCCCTCCATCACACGGTCTCACTCTCCATCTCCCTCCCTTTTATCTTATTTATTTTATTTATTTTATTTTTGTAATAATGAGATTATGTGGCCCACTTGAATGGACCCCACCATGAGGTAAGAATTTATTCCAAACCATTTATAAGTGGGGCCCACCTTATATGTGTGGTTCCATGCCACCCATCACTTGGTGGCCCACCTAAGCAGGGCCCACCTCCAACCTATATGCCAAGTCCAGCGTCCAGGGACGCTGGACGTCTGTTGGGAGAAACACAAATACAAGTTTTTCCCTTAAGCTTGGAATGGTCCACTCATGTAGGCCCCACCTTGATGCATGTTTTCAATCCATGCCATCCATTCCCTTCCCAACCATCTTTTAGGCGTTGAGCCGAAATATGGGACCAATCAGACCTTCGGGCGGGCCATACCGTAGCAAATGGTGGTCTTCACCGTTAAAACCTCCCCTATTGCTTTTATACGCCGAAACAGGCCCAATATTGGGCTTGTTTTGTTTGTTTAGAGCCATGGAGGGCCATTGGATGGGGTGGATTGCTTGGATGTGGACCCCGCCGGTAAAATCCTCAGAAAAAGGGAAATCAAAAAAAAAAAAAAAAAAAAATAACAGCAGCCGCTGCTGCTGTGTCAGAAGCGCAGCAGCGCTGCCAGCGCCCCAGCGCCCGGGCTGGGCGGTTTATATACTATCTAAACCGTTCATAGGGTGGGCCACCCCCTGGCATGGGCCCACCCCAAAAATCAGCCTGATCCAAGACTCAGGCGGCCCACACCGTGTGAAATAGTGGGATTGAACATTTACCTTTGAAACCCTTCCTGGGCCCACAGAAGTTTGGGATCAAGGTGAAATTTGTTTTCACCCTTCATTTGGGCCCATGTGACCTTATCAATGGTCTGGATGGATTATAAACATTATGGTGGGCCCCACATGGAGCCCACAGTGATGTAAGTGTTTTAGTCTCACCGTCCGCCTGGACGGTGGACGTGGAGCCACTGTGATGAGTGTGTGGGCCCACTGTGGTGAGTGTGTGGGCCCACTGTGATGTGTGCGTGTGTGTGTGTATATATATATATATATATATATATATATATATTATATTATATTTCATATAATATTATATGTATTATGTATATATATATTATATACTATATATATTATATACTATATTTTATGTATATACTTTTACTAATGTTGAGGCCCATGATTGAGGCCCACCTTGATATATATAGGTAAGGCCCACCTCAGTACGTGTGGCCCATGGTTGAGGCCCACTTTAATGTATATATAGAGCCCATGGGTCGAGGCCCATTTAATGTATTAGGGGCCCATGGGTCGAGGCCCATTAAGATGAAATGTGGCTAATGTGAGTAGGCCCATTTGATGCATATATGGGGCCCAACTGTCGAGGCCCATTTGACACGTGTAAGGCCCATAAGCTTAGGCCTATTTGATATGTTCTGAAGCCCCCGGGTTATAGCCCATTGCAATGTACATAAGGCCCATTGGTGTGGCCCACTTAATGAATTAAGGCCCATATGATTTGGCTAATTTGATGTATTTAAGGGCCCAATGGATGTACCTAAGGTCCATTGCAATGTGTGATCCCAAAATAACTTATGAAATGATATTTGTGGCAGTCGTGCCTTGGGAGCAATGTTGGTTTGACGTCCACATTGTAAGTGTAGTGTGGTTAAATGTCCGCATTATGACTTTCCCTTGGGCCCACTGTTAGGCCCATATGTGTAATGTGTAGGCCGTCTAGGCCCATCTTCATTATGAACATCATCCACCCCGTATAACATATTTAATTCCATGATTCATGATCATATGCATCATACGTATGCTTGATATGAGAAATGACTGATCATAGCATAGCCTTCGGGCAGATTGTTTAGGGGCTCCCGTACAGGGGGTGTTGCCCTACATGAGCGCACGATATGCGCAGGATTTGCTGCATGACTGAATAGTGTGATTCATGCATTCGCATTGTGTGGTATAGTTACTGTACGCCCTAGCGACATCAGGGCCGTAGCCTCCACAGACGTATCGTGGTTGGCAGGATTGGATACCGAAAATACTGTTCTACATGGGGTGCGATAGATATCCCTGGGTGAAAGTCCCTAAACCCTTATGGTACCAGGAGGTTGCTCCAACGTCTAGACCGAGTGGGTGCATGAGCGCTGGGTGCCGATTACCAGACGGTTGCGCTTTCCACTGTGTCGTGGTCGGTTGGAAGGGGGTGCGGCCTTACCCGCCCGAGAGTAGGGGGCAATGCTAGGCTGAGTCTGACCAGCTCGAGGAATGGGTCCGCTATTGACGAGCCGAGCCCGATATTGGCAGGCGGATAGTGAGGTCTTTTCCACTCACCTTATTGCGCGCGATGAGGCGGCAATCTGGCTTGGAGTGTACTAGACCCTTGTGATATTCCAGATTTGAGCCGTATTGACATGTGGACTTAGATGAGGATTTGTATGCTTGACTTGCATTTTGCATTGCATGGCCTTGGTATGGCCGACATCATTCTTTACACCGCATGGCCTTGGTACGGCTAATGGGATTCTTAGCATTCATTAGCATTTTTCGTATTACTCTGATACTGCATGACTACATTATCACCTTGAGCATACACTTTCACCACCCTCTAAGCTTTCTATAAGCTTATGCACGACCGTTGCGTGCAGGTGACGTTGGATCGCAGCAGCGCTGAGGCTTGGACGCGTGGCTGATCTTCTTTTGGAGTTTTGGTCTATCTTCATTGTATTTCCCTTATGCTCATTGTACTTGTAAAGTTTTTGATTATAGTGGAAATGTGATGGAGTTTTTGGTTGTTGTTTGTGGGTTATGCCTTTGGTTATGCTTATTACGAATCAAACTGATGTTGAAAATCCTCCTTCTAGCATCCCAGGATCGGAACCTGGCGAATGGGTGCTGGGAGCCGAGAATGGGGTTCTACGGAGGCTGTCGGCGCCAGATTCGGCGATCGGGAATTTTGTGAGCCCGGTTTCCGAGTTTGGGGCGTGACAGAGAGAGAGAGAGTTGACTTTGGGAATGGGAGAGAGATGGGTAGGGTATGGGTTGGTACTTGACTTGTGATGGGATGTGTACTTGATTGATTGATATAATAGATGGTAGAGATTCTCTCTGAATTTGCAACGCGTGGTGTTTCTTCAGAATATACGCAGGCCCACAACTCCTGGCCTAAGTATCGCATCGGCACGCGAGACACGGCGTTAGAACCACGATGACAACGCGGTCGCTAGGGTATAAGTTTCGAGTCGAGTCGACATAGATCTATAAGATGCGACTTAAGGTCGCGCACAAACGCCGATTACAGGTCATGGGTTGCCGGAATTCAACAGGGAAAATCACGGAAGTCTAAGGAACGGTACGGCCTAAGATACGGGCTTTACATATAGTGGTTCAGCTACTTGTCTACTTCACTCCTGGCGGACGCACTCTCGTCGACTGTACTGAAATTTCACTATCGAAGGTTTTTAATTAGGTTTACCTCTAACCTTTACAATGATTTCTCATAGGTTAACCATTAACTTATACATACACTCCGTATCGAAGGAACACGTTTCCACCTGTGTCGGTGGCTCCTACAAAAGTCTTTAGTTGATTTTCTATCGACTAACCAACAACTACTAGTGGTCCTAATCCAAGGCCCTATGTACACTCCTGCTGAAGGCTCCCCATGGAAACTAACACATACACATGCGTGTCCAGTAAATGTGGTCCTAATCCAAGGCCCTACGTACACTTCTACCGGAGACTCCCTTTGAGATTAACACGTATGCACCTGTGTCTAGTGAATTCGGTCCTATAAAAGAACGTAGGTCCTACACAAGTACCTATTCAGGTTTTGGTCACAAACTCTACACTCAATCCTATACAATGGAGTATGAAATTTACTCTAACAAATGACAACCTTACTTAACAGATTGAGCCCTTTTTGTAGCAGCTTCTTGAGATGCCTCTTTTATGTTCTCTCGTACTTGAATAAGCTTCTTAATTTCTCCCACATTCATCGATGCCGACGGTTCAACTCCATGAATAAATACCTTACATGCGAAGCTCAATGAGGTGACCAAGGTAATAGGAGGATGGTAGAACCTCATATAACTAAAAAGATAGTTGCTTTCCAATGAAAAATTCGCCTAGATGTGTGTTTTAAGGAATTTAGATAAGGATTTGACTATAGGTTCAAGTCTAATCTCTAGAATAATGTAGAGATCAAGTTCATCTTCATAATCAAGGTTGGAATCCTCATTAGAGTGATAAAGCTCAAGAAGAAGACTTGTCATTGGATTAGAGTCTTAAAATGAGGGATATGAGTGGGGAATCACTTAGGCTTCTATTGTACCATAAACCCATCCATATGTCCAAAAAATGAATGCCCATTTTATACAAATTGTGTTAAAACAACTATAAAATGGCTAGTTAATGGTTCTTTCAATAGAATTGAAAGGCCATTCGATCCCATCGAGATTCGAACCTTCCAAAGTGTAAACATATTTGATTTTTCAGGTGGTAACAACACATAGTTTTAAACTATCCCTCACAATGACAACCCACGCATATTACACACAACATTTTTTTGGAAGATTAAGAAAGATTTTCATACTTTCAATGGGCCGATACATGAAGAATTATATAAGCACAACAAAGGAAAGAGCCTACACCCTAGGACAAGGAGACAACTCAAAATTCTCACTAAGATAATACTTTATGGTTATGCTTTATCCCAATTTTATAAGTGTCTTAGATAATGCCCCGATTCTTATAGGAAATGGCTCCACTTCCACACTCATATAGGTGAGCTGATATAAAATGTACCTATAGCTAAACATTTCACTGTATCATGGTTATAAAGCTCATTTAGGACATTGTCTTACATATTTTCATCGTAGGTCTTTACATTGCAACATTATAGGAATGTAGCTCTTAATTTATTCGCTTGTAGTGTGGATATCTAACCACTCAAAGCAACTTGTTACCTATTGAACCTAGTTCTTGGGATTTTTAGTCATATACATTGGGTTTCTATTGCTGTTAAGAGTGAAATATTGTATATTTTTCCATTGTTATACATTGGTTTTATGAACATGAGTGTATTTAATTGATCTAATTACATATGTTTTCTCTTATAAGGTAATTTCGAGAGCCAATAAGAAAAGTATGTTTAAAGCATGAATTTAGTGTTCAAAGAATTACCAAGTGAATGATTGAATCTATAGAGGTCAACATTAAAGAATTCAAGAACCCAAGATCCAAAGAAACCTAGTGAAGAAAGAAGGAAGAAAATCGAGGGGACAAATTGCAGAAAATTGGAAGTACAAAATTCGACAATTTGATGACATCTTCAATGCCATCGAAGCCATTTTGATCCCATCGCTAAAATCATGAAAAATAAGATTTTGTTGTTAGACATAATTGTGCATTCTTTAGTTTCATCGATGACATGTTTAATGCCATCAAAGCCAAGTTTAATCTCATCGAAGGAGGTTCGATGACATCAAGAAAATAAGCAAATTCGAAAGTTTGTTGCTGGACAGTTTTCCAATTTTATCTGGACTCTTCGATGGAAGCTCGATGCCATCGAATGTGACATCGAAGCTGCGACATGGACAGTCCAAATCATCCAATCGGATGATGGTAGTGGCCCACTTTTGAACAGACTCTGCTCATTCAGTTTGAATTCACGGTGTAGGAAAAACAAGGAAGAGGAAGAAGCCTCATCTTCTTTCAATCTTCTGATCAATACCCGGTCAACCATTCTGACTTGGTTTAACTTAAATTTTCTTTTTATATATTTTTCTTTTAATTTTTATGGGGCTCATTTTGGGCCACATGGATGATTAGATCTGACTATCACCTCAATCAGCACCAGTTGGACCGGGTACATAAATATGAGGTGGATCCAACCCTGAAATGGGCCACATGATGTGTATTTTTAACCATTTATTGTTTATTGTAACTAACACAATTAATTGTAGGATCACTCCCATATCATTTTAGATTGTTCCCTCGATTGTCTGAGGTGTCTCTACGTCAGTTTGGGCGAAATTGTGTGGTCAGTTTCAAAATCAGATGATCTGATCAATGTGATCAAGCAACAAATCATCCTATGGAGAGTTGTGGGCCTGATGGATGATGGATATTGTGATCTGGGTCCCAAAACTGATAATGTACTGTTCAATTAGTGTATCATAAGGTCTTTCAAAGTTTTATTAAGTTTGGAATTCCCGAATTCAGTTAGTGTAAGTTATGCAGGTTATATGTGTTCACACACATATGTACTTTATCAATTTAATTTACTTAGTAACACCTAAGGACTTTCAATACTCGAGTATTAAAAAGTTTATTGTGTTATAATCAATTTATATAAATTAGAGATATGCCAAAACAGCTTTAATACCACTTTGATAAGCATGGATGGGTGGACCATAAGACTGATGTTATCTACACAATCTTAATGACATTCGCAAAAAGCTGAATATGGACTGTCCATGTCCAATGATCTAAAAAACTACTACCATTAATAGCTTATACAATCTAGAGGTAGCCTAATGACCAATTGATATTCTTTTACTATTCCTTTTAATTTTCTCTCGTAAAAAATTACTGGGATATCTACCACCTAAGAATGCCTCTTTTTATAGTAGCAGGAATCAATAAAATTAAGAATTGGAATATGGCATAGCTTATTCCCATCACATTCAAACCCTCTGGCCTTATTACAATAATTTCTCATTTGTATTTAGGGATTTTTTTTTTTTTTTTTTTTTTTTTAAAGCCATATGATGTACAGCTGAAATCATTACGAGGAACAATTGCGTTGGACCCACCTACCAACAGTTGCCCACAAGTGAGCACCAAAGGCTCATGTCCAACACATGGCATCGGCACACTTACAACTATCTAAACCATCCGAATTGTCCGTGCTATTATTGATGATGCACGTCTCTAAAATCACCCAAATCAAGCAACCCTGACCATCCAATTAACGGTCAAACATAAAATATTGAGTGTTCCCAATTAGAATTTTTTTTAAAATAAAATAGGTAGTTGACATCGTTCTTTTTTCAGTGCAATTAACTTTTCGACTAAGCTCTATGTAGACGGTCTGTCCACCTACTCCGTGTGTACGTGTGAAGTGTCACGGCCATTTTTCAAATGGTGCAAAACTAGCATCGTAGTACAATCTTTTTATACATCTGTGTTGCATACTGATGCCTAGCAAACATTTATTTTACACAATCGTGGAACATGGCCCACCTCACCTACTCAGCCACCTCATCAATTTCAATGGCATTTTTGTAGTTTTGCCATGCTATTGCAGAAAAGGAGATCTCTCCCATTTGAGTAAGCTGGTGGGGGAGGCGTGTACCACCACTACTCTCCCACCAACTCCCTCCACCAACTTTCTCAGAAAATCCTCTTACCACGCCAAAAATAATAACAACAATAATAATAATCTCAATTTATATTAATAGTAAATGAAATAATAAGAAAACTGCCTCAACGACAACAGATAATATCAAATGAAGCTTGTGAAATTGATAAAGTAAAGGAGCCCTTGTGAGTATGGAAAAACGCTGCCTCGTGGGAATGCACCGTGCCTCACGTGCACACTCTCCTTGTCGGTGGATGGGCTCTCACACGTAGGGGTGGCAATGGCCTGAGAAGCCTCGCCCGGCTTTGGACTGGGCTTGGGCTAGGCGTGTGTGGCCTTCTTAGTTTTTGGGTTGGGCTAGAGTTAAGGCACTTTAGCCTGAGTTATCCCAATCGGGAGTGGATTAGGTGCGACCCTGGCTTCATCAAAGATGATGTGGCTCGTACCGTAGGGTCTACCTTGATGTATGAATTTTATAGAGGTATTGTCCATCCATTTTACTTGATCGTTTTAGTGCATGAACACAAAATTAAAATTAAAAAAATTATATCTCAAGTGACCCATGCTATAGGAAACAATGGTGATGGAAGGTCCTACTAGTAGAAACTTTCTAGGGCCCACTATAAGATTTTGGTAATTTTTATTTGCCATCCAACCGGTTGATAAGGTCACATAAACGGATAAAACAAATATAAGCTTGATCCAAAACTTTTGTGGTTTATTAATGCTCAATCATCGCTATTCCCTAAAGTATGGTCTACCTAAGAATTGGCTCATGCTCTAAAATGACCGGGAGAACTGATGGACGATGTGGATATAGAAAACATACATCAACGTGGGCCCGACAGTAATGGCCGCACCATCTTGGAGGTCGGGGTGCACCTAATCTGCTCCCAGCCCAACCAATCCGCCGAATCTGACGTCATTTGGGCGGAGTCATGTCGAGTAAAAGAAACTTATTACTAGTCAAATTCTTTTAGATATTGTATTTTTATGAGCGAGCTCTTCCCAAAATTATGTATATTACACTAAGCAGTAACCAATCCGGTGGTAGACTCCCAAGAGTTCCAACACCCGGTCAAGGGTTCAAGTATCCATCGGTGGTGAAATCTCACTACGGCGGAGTGTGTGTTAGAATAAAAAATAAAAAAATAAAAAAAACCATCCCTATTTTTACTGTTCAAATAGAAGCCGTTCTAGTGTTCTACCATCATATAAAGATGTATTTTCTACGGGAGGCGGCATAAATAAGCTCTGTATAATAGGACTTTGCTGATGTTTGGTGATCCCTGGGTGGCTGCTGATTCTCTGCACCTCTTGTCAGAAGCTGTGTGGAACCCACAGAAATGGCCGTGACAAATCCACTCCATCCATCAGTTTTGCAGGACACCTGACGAATCTACGATCATGTGAAGATGTATTTTCTACTGGAGGCGTCACAGATATGCTCCGTATAATAAGACTTTGCTAGTGTTGAGTGATCCCTGGGTGGCTGCTGATCGCCGGTCCCCCTGTTGTCGGAAGCTGTGTGGAGCCCATAGAGATGCCTGTGACAAATCCACTCCCTCCATCAGTTTTGAGAAACGATGATAGGACAAAAATATAAAAATCAGACATCCAAAACTTAGGTGGGCTACACCAAAGGAGACAGTTGGAAGGGAAACTTCCACCATTGAAGCCGTCCTCAAGCTGACCATGATGTTCATATGCCATCCAAACCGTTCATACGGTTACTACCACTCAGATAAACTGCAGGGACAAATATCATCCTGATACAAAACTTATGCGGCACCCACAAAGGTTCCAATGGTGGGTGTTCAATCCTCACTATTTCGTGTGGTATGGCCTACATGATTTTTATAACCAAATCATTTTTGTACTCTTGTGCTACCATGATCTTATAAAACTGATGGACGGAGTGGATTTGTCGCGGGAATCTCTGTGGCCCTACAGAGCTTCTGACAACAATTGGGGGGGTGTGTAAGGGAAAAAAATAAAAGCGAAGAAGAACTATCATTTAAACATAGTCTTGCCGAGTACCAAACCACCCTTGAGAGAAAAACACGAACGCAGATTGCGTCCTACCCCCGCCCCGTCTCCAGCTGGGAACGGGCAGGATGTTTGAGTAGTTACCGTGATGTATGAGTTTTATCCATACCGTCCATTATTTTTTTCGTATCATTTAAGGACATAATACTTAAAACTAGGAAAATACAAGACATATATGGACCACACAATTGGGATTAAACTTTTACCGTTGAAATTTTATATGGGGGCCACAGAAGTTTTGGATCGAACTGATATTTATGTTTTCTCTTCATCCGGTTCCATGTAACTTTATGAATAGGTTGGATGGAAAATAAACATCACGTTGGGCCCTAGAAAAGTTTCAACGGTGATAATCATTATCACTGCTGCTTCCTGTGGTGTGGTCCAACTGATTGTTGGATTTTCCTAAATTTAAAAAGTAGTCCTGAAATCATACGGAAAAATGAATGGAAGGTATGGATAAAACCCATACATCACGGTGGTCACTCAAAGCTCCTGCCCGTTCGTAACTGGAGACGGGCGGTGGTAGGACGCAATCCGCGTTCGAAAAATAACAAAAGATTGCAGATCTAGGTTTGCTCCTCTCTTTTATATAAAGGCCAGGAAACTCGTTATATCTCACTCGTGCCTCTCTTCTCTCTCCTCTCCCTACCCTCTCTCGTATAGAAGCAGTCCAAAGCTTCCCGGTTCTTTCTCCGAAACGGTATGCTTTATCCGCTCTTTCTTCCTCTCGTTTCGGATTTTCCCGTTATTTACTTCTGCTTTCTTCCCATATCCTCGTTTTTCCGCCTCGATTTGCTTTTCAGGGGCTCTTCTGGTCAGTGCTGCATTTCTTCGCGTTTTTCTCGTGACTTAACGGTCTAGATCTGATCTAGACTCTCTTTACATGAACTTCTTCTCACTTCTTCGATTTGTTGGAAGATTTACTGTTTTTCTGCTCTTTTTCAAGCTTCGGATTCGTTTTTCTCGAGGTTTCAGGCATTAGACTGCAGATCTGCTCATTTACGTGATCTCGTTGGATTTCTTCGTTTCCTGAAAGATCTTCTGGTAGTGCGTTTTGAGTTTGTTCTTTTCAATGGTGGATACTTGATTTGTTCTTATTTTTACCTTTACTTCGAATTTTCTCCTTTTTATGCTGTTTTCTTTGCCGATCTGTGTTTTTAAGCCGTAGATTCGGATCTGGATATGTCAAGACTTATATATCTGGCTCAAAAGCTGCTTAGAAGCGCTGGATCTAGCTATATCGATTTCATTCCGTTGGATTTATTTTTTTTTTTAATGTTTTCTGGATCTATGGTTGTCTTTGTTTCTCTGATTTGTAGCTTTCCGTGCTTCACAGTTCAGATAAAATCAGATTTGATTTCTGTTGCATGTATTAGCTCTAGTTCGTTCATTTAACTTAGCAGATCTTTTGAATTCGTGGTTTTGTGTTTGTTATTATGGCACAATCGAGTTTTAGCTTGCAGATCTACACTTACAGAGTGTTGGCAACACCTGCAATACACATTTCATACATGTACAACAATCCAGAGCGTCCACAAATCATGGACCCCATTGTGGATGGACATTATACATTTGATGAACAGATTAAGGCTATAATCCATTCATGGTGGGGTCCTTCCAGTTTGGATTAATGTATATGATTCTGTGTGTACTTTCTGTGGCAAACTCATTTCGTAGTACACTCCCGTCTGAATATTATTTGTAGATGTGGTGTTCGTTCTTTATTCTCTATTGTATAGTTCTGAATCTTTCTCATCCTTTCTTTCCGTCTGGACTGTCTGGAATTTTTTCCTCAACAAAAAGATTCACTGCTTCGTTGCATTCTTGCTGCTATGTTGTAACCTGTTGGTGTGTTTTATCTGCTTTCTTCTTTTTTCTGTTGGAATATGAAGCCCTTTTTGTGCAAGTATCATGGGCAATTTGAACGAAATCACACATTCATTCTTCTAATCACAGTCGTAAAAATTCAGCATTATTTCTAAAAAGACTCGCAAATTTATTTCCAAATTTTTCAGAAAAACAAAGGAAACCTTTTTTTTTCTTCCTTTCATGAATGCTCAGCTAAATATGGAATAATATTAAATTTATTCAGTAAATTCTTAAAAAAGAATATCTGATTAATATATACCCGATAATTATTTATAAATTAGAAGGAGAAAAAGCTAACAATGATTTTTATTTCTCATTTAATTGTCAATCTTTCCATAGATTTTGCTCTCTCTCTCTGAATTTCAAATAATTCCTAGCTGAATTTTCCCAAATCCAAACTTTGTAGCTTAGTTGTGATTATGGATTTGCTTTTGTATTATGAGGCATCAGTTATCCAGTTTTAATAATGACTGTTTAGTTTTGTTCCCTCATTTTATCTTGTCATAAAGATTTGAAAATGCCTTTGAATGTTATGCTTTATATACCATTAGTTACCTGTGCCATTTGAGAGAGCCTGACCTTTGATTGATATCTTCTGAACCAGCACAATGGCATCACACATTGTTGGATATCCTCGCATGGGGCCAAAGAGAGAGCTCAAGTTTGCATTGGAATCTTTCTGGGATGGGAAGAGCAGTGCCGGTGATTTGCAGAAAGTCTCTGCAGATCTTAGGTCATCCATCTGGAAACAGATGACCGATGCTGGGATCAAATACATTCCTAGCAACACCTTCTCGTACTATGACCAAGTTCTTGATACCACCGCAATGCTTGGGGCTGTTCCTCCCAGATATGGCTGGACTGGCGGAGAGATTGGGTTCGATGTCTACTTCTCCATGGCTAGGGGGAACGCCACTCTGCCAGCTATGGAAATGACCAAGTGGTTCGACACCAACTAGTAAGTCACTGACTTCTCCGAACCTAGCTGCATTATTTGAACTTTCACTTATTTCTAGCTGATATAAATGAAATTCTATTGCTTGTAATTTTTTTCCAGTCATTTTCTTGTGGTTGATATTTACACTATTTGATGCAGCCATTTCATTGTGCCCGAGTTGGGACCTGACATGAAGTTCTCCTATGCTTCACACAAGGCAGTGGATGAATACAAGGAGGCAAGGGCGGTATGTGATCCTGTTGTTCAATTCTTTTTAACCTTTGTTACTTTATTACAAGAAAATATTAAAGAAAAGATGGAACTGAAAAAAAGAAAATCATTGAATTGATATCAATGCCCAACCTTAGAGATGTTTAGGGAAAGACAAGAAAAATAGCTGATTTTTTTATAAATTGGAGAAACCAAAATGTGCATTGAAAATGCTAGGGGTGTTTAACATGCACCCACTAGAACATATGCATAGTGGCTGTAGCAAAACCCTAGTAGCTGAGTGGGTTTACCTTTCCCTCATGTTGGGAAGTGTAACATGATCAATTAAAGGTGTCAGCTACCTGTAAAAGGTTTCACTATGCCTGAACAACATCTAAATTCACACACTTGAAAAAGAAGATATTAACAAGCAATCTAGAGAGAGGTTAAGAAACTTTCTGGGCATTTGATAATTTATGATGTTAACAATTCTTTTCCCTTACTAAGATGCGATTGAGAGACCTTAATGAATGGGAAACTTAAGGGATTTGCTGGACCTGTGCCTTTATTTGCTGATGTGATCTTGTCAAGCCAGAGTCCATTGTAATGCATTTCTGTGTTTGTTTAGATGCGTGTGATTTTTCTTTGCTCATTCTCCTTTTATTTTACATCTGATGCAGCTAGGGATTGACACTGTTCCAGTCCTCATTGGTCCTGTCTCTTACTTGTTGCTGTCGAAACCTGCAAAGGGTGTGGAAAAATCCTTCTCTACTCTCTCGTTGTTGGGAAGTATTCTTCCAGTCTATAAGTAAGGATTCAAAACTCAAATGAAATTTCAAGGTTCCTAGGTTTCTCCCAATCTCCAATTTTCTAAAATCTGAAGTTGAATAACGTGCAGGGAGGTCGTGGCTGAATTGAAAGCAGCTGGTGCTTCATTGATTCAGTTTGATGAGCCCACACTTGTTATGGATCTCGATGCTCAGCAATTGCAAGCATTCACTCATGCCTATGCCGAGCTTGAATCATGTCTTTCTGGCCTCAATGCGGTCATTGAAACCTACTTTGCTGATGTTCCTGCTGAGGCCTACAAGTAAGGATGGATCACATACATTTTGCAGAGGTAGTGATCTATGAAGTATCTTACTCATCAAGTCCATGATTTTCTTTATCTGTTTCAGGACTGTTACTTCTTTGAAGGGCATCACTGGGCTTGGATTTGATCTGGTGCGTGGAACCAAGACCCTTGACTTGATCAAGAGTGCTGGATTCCCATCGAACAAATTCCTCTTTGCTGGAGTTGTTGATGGAAGGAACATTTGGGCCAATGATTTGGCTGCTTCCCTCAGCACTTTGCAGGCTCTTGAGGCCATCGTGGGGAAAGGTACATGGCCGTGCATTCATTTTCTTGATCCCCATCAGCGTGGAAATGGGCTAATTGCTGTTTTTCTATTTGTTCCACAGACCACCTGGTCGTCTCTACCTCGTGCTCTCTCCTTCACACTGCCGTTGATCTGGTAAACGAGACCAAGCTGGACAATGAGATCAAGTCATGGCTGGCATTTGCAGCTCAGAAAGTAGTTGAAGTCAATGCCTTGGCGAAGGCATTGGCTGGTCAGAAGGATGTGGTATGTCTGACATCCTTGTGCTACGAAATCTTCTTATCTTAAAGTACTAGACGTTCCCAGAATTACCCATCTTATAGAACTAGTTGTTCTCTGTCTAGAGAAATGTGATGGCCACTCGCGATAGTCAGATTACAAATTCTACTCACCTCCACACAAGCCAATGTGGCAAGTTTGTGAATTTTGGGTTGTTAATATTGTGGTCCAAAATATTACCCAATCATCAGGTGGGCCATGTATGCATGCTGAAATGGATGGTTGATAAAGATTAACCAACGCTCCATATTGGGCATGCATGTTTGGCCCATCCGATGACCAGGGCTCACCTGATGAGCATGCTGAATCCTGCGCACAGGTGCCATATTGTCTTATTAACCATTGGTCCTCCATTGCTAAATTTTAGCATTGAGTGCAGTAAGGCTCCAAGACTTGGAACTGGTTTGGAAATTTGTCTTTAGCTTCTGATCTCAACTTGGTTGGGTAAATGAAAAACTCCATCCCTGATATATGGACGATTTGTAGATTGGAGTTTGGACTTGATATCGGAAGTTTGAAAGCCAAACTAACCCCTTGTGTCTAAAATGAAGGTCATTTGCATTATCTCAGTTTCTCACCATTTGTCATCATCTTCAGGCATTCTTCTCAGCCAATGCTGCTGCTCAGGCTTCTAGGAAATCCTCCCCAAGGGTGAACAATGAGGCAGTTCAAACAGCTGTAAGTTCTCTGCAGAATCTGGTTTCTTTTAGTCTCATTGTCACCTGTCCAGAATAAACCAAACAGTTACTTATCAAACACATCATTTTGGTTCTCAGGCTGCTGCTTTGAGGGGCTCTGATCACCGCCGAGCTACAAATGTCAGCGCCAGGTTGGATGCGCAGCAGAAGAAGCTCAACCTTCCGATCCTCCCGACCACCACCATTGGGTCATTCCCCCAAACCATGGATCTTAGGAGAGTGCGCCGAGAATACAAGGCAAACAAGTGGGTGCTCTGTGGTTGAAATCAGTTTTAGATTGTTCTCTTTAATAACTGCCATGTTCATACTGTAATTTCCTGCTCTTGAATTGCAGAATCTCAGAAGAGGAATATGTGAAGGCCATCAAGGAGGAGATCAGCAAGGTCGTCAAGCTGCAGGAAGAGCTTGACATTGATGTCTTGGTCCATGGAGAGCCTGAGGTGTGCTCATTCTGCCAGCTTATTTGTATAAAAATAGGAATGCTGCCTTATTTTCCTTTCTAAACATATTCTTCTTATGCAGAGGAATGACATGGTTGAGTACTTCGGGGAGCAGTTGCAGGGATTTGCCTTCACAGTCAATGGTTGGGTGCAATCCTATGGCTCCCGCTGCGTCAAGCCACCCATCATCTACGGTGATGTGAGCCGCCCCAAGGCCATGACTGTGTTCTGGTCCTCCATGGCTCAGAGCATGACCCCTCGCCCCATGAAGGGAATGTTGACGGGTCCAGTCACTATCCTCAATTGGTCGTTTGTTAGAAATGATCAACCAAGGTAAGCCTGGTTGTGTACATGCTGCTATCTGTGTTTTTCCCATTTTCATCTAGAGGTAACGTGATCGAAAGGAGCAGTGCAGTTTTGTTCAGGCCTTCAGGGACCACCCAGATCAGCTTCTTGTTAACATTACCTGCTGGTGAGCCACAACATGGGAGGAGCCATGCTCTGGTACCTATCCTATTACATTGACCTTGGCCATCTGATGTCTATGGACGATTACAACTAATGCTCCATGTTTAACATTGGCCTAATTGGTGGTGTGAGGATCACCGTCTGGAGTTTTGTGGACATCTCCCATCCACCATGGGTCCTGCCATTTGAATGATTTGAATCACCGAAAGGTGGGCCGAGCAAATGCTCTAACATGGTCCCAGTCTGGAGTCTGTTGGGCTCCAAGGAAATGCTCAATCTAACATGCATGTGTCCTAATTTTTTAACTGATTTTGGTGGTATATATTTAACATGATTGGTGAATATGATCAGATTCGAGACTTGCTACCAGATTGCTTTGGCCATCAAGGATGAAGTCGAGGATCTTGAAACTGCTGGTATTCAGGTTTGTATACTTAAATATTTTTATTATCTTAAGATTTAAGAGTTACATTCATGAAAGAACCAATCTCAAGTTCATGCTTTTGTCTTTTTGGGCCCTGTGCAGGTTATCCAAATTGATGAGGCTGCATTGAGAGAGGGCTTGCCTCTGCGGAAGTCTGAACAAGCATTCTACTTGGATTGGGCCGTCCACTCCTTCCGGATCACCAACTGCGGTGTCAAAGACACTACCCAGGTTCTTTTCCTTCTTCCGCCCATGAGATAGAGTATCTGCAAACCATCCATACCATTTATTCTTGGAATGCCCACATGCACATTTTGTGACCCCACCAACAGCTGTATTGCTACAATGGAAGCCTTTTCTAGATCATTATATCATTCTACCATACTAGATTGCAATTTACAATCCCATTTTCACAATTTGTTCTCACAATGCTCTTAGCTGTTATTTCACAAGCGTGGTAATTTTGCAACTGTATTTATGTGACTAATTGGTAAAATGTCCCTACTTACCAGGTAGTTAACCATGTTGTTCTTGAAATCCCCTTGTGCATTTTTACGGCATCAATTTTTTAAACAATTTCATAGAGCTAATGCACCATCGTCTTCATGCGCAGATCCACACCCACATGTGCTACTCTAACTTCAACGACATCATCCACTCAATCATTGACATGGATGCTGATGTCATCACCATTGAGAACTCCCGCTCTGATGAGAAGCTCCTCTCTGTCTTCCGCGAGGGCGTGAAGTATGGTGCCGGCATTGGCCCTGGCGTGTATGACATCCACTCCCCCCGTATCCCATCAACGGAGGAGATTGCTGACCGCATCAACAAGATGCTTGCGGTCCTTGAGACAAACATCCTGTGGGTGAACCCCGACTGCGGGCTAAAGACCCGCAAGTATGCTGAGGTCAACCCTGCCCTCACAAACATGGTTTCGGCCGCCAAGCTCCTCCGCACCCAGCTCGCCAGTGCCAAGTGAGAGAGAGAGAGAGAGAGAGAGAGAGAGAGAGAGAGAGAGAGAGGATTTCCCCAAACCCATTTCGGTTCTCTTTCCAAAACGAAGAGTTTTATTCAAAATGAAATTACGTTTCGTGATCTCTATCTAATAAGGTGGTGCTTGTGTTTAGTCGAGTGTGGTTTTTAATACATAGATTTTTGCTGCCTTCTCAGGCAATCTTTTTTTTTCTTCTGTTCTTTTTTTGGTTTTGAGCGCCTTGCTCCATCTGTTACTTCCACCCAATTGAATACGAGGAAATGCTATTTACTGGTTGTTTCTCCCACCCATACTTTAATTTTAAATTAGTTGGATTGCATTTGATTTTGGGACATGTAGAATTAGTTTTTACCACTTTGATGATGGTTGATCTTTCAAGCTCCCTATCACACAGTAAGGCTGTTTGGAGGCGCCCTCCAAAGAGGAGTTTGAGGCTTCAAATCCCCTTTTAAGTAAAACCAACGTTTTTCAGATGTGGTGTTTGGATACACTTTGCAAACCCGGTTTCACCATCCAATTGCGGGAGTAATAGTCATGTAGACCAAAAATGCAGGCTTAAAACCCTGCGTCCAAATTTGCCCTAACTGTCGTGGATGGGCCATAGAATATTTGCTCTTTTTTATTTTTGTTGCTATGGCTCATTTTCTATTGGGTTGTCTTTGGAATTTTGGAAGAACAGGCGATTAGGTTTGGGTGTGGAAAAAGGAAAGCCGTGAGTGTTCCCTGGCTGGATTTTAGGGGTAAATGCAGGACAGACTCGTGGGATGGATTGGCCAGAAATCATGGGCAGTCATCTGTTTAGGGCCCCACATCTTTTTGAGTGTGGGCTGGGGTGCATATAACTTACACATGCATATAAGGGAAAAAAGTACTAAGAGGTGGACGCGGATTTGAAAGTCTTTGGTAAGAAGTTCCTGCGCTGGGAACCAAGGTAGGGCCCACCGTGATTTTTGTTATAAATCCACGTCCGTTTTTCGAGCTCCTTAGGAAAGACTCGAGTGCGACATGAAAGGAAAAACTGGGGATTCAGCAACCACCGTTGAAACATTCGGTAGTTGTTTTCAGTTCTTCCCAGTGGGAATATGACCTTAAAAACCGTATGGATGTCATAAAAATCAAGGTGGAGCCCATGAAGGTTTCAATGGTAGGAATTTCTTCCCCCAGTTTTTCCTATTGTGTGGCCCATTTGACTCTTGGATCCGGTTCAATCTTAAAATGATCTCGCATAACGGATGGACAGGATGGATTTCTCACAAACATCACGGTGGGCTACACCATCGTTCTTAGCGCCGGAACCGAAATCCTCTTCCCTATGAGGTCGACCTGCCCATGAATTCGAGCTGTGGGGCCCACCCTTATATGTGGGTCATCTATCCCATCAATCAGATGCACCTTTCCATGGTGGTCCATGGCCCTAAAAATCAGGCTAATCCATTACTTAGGTGGGCCACAATACAGACAACAGGTGAGAGTGGATGCCTACTCACTGAAACCTTATTAATTGTTTATGGGGCCCAAAGATGAGGATCAGACATCCAACCCATTCATTGTGTCTCGCTTGAATGAAGGATCAAGCCATTCCAAAACTCAGGTGGGCCCATCAAGTGCTTTTAGAAATTTTGGGCCTGTTTGATTTTTCATATCCTATGTAAATTCCCTGTAAATAAGTAAAATGGGCTAATAATTCCACTTCGATACCTTTTACATATACACAGATACAAACGGGCGGCCCAGTCAGTTCTAAAATCCCGGGACCTTGACTGGCGATTTTGAGAATGTGGTGTTGGCTGTGGAAGAAGTATATGTGACCAGTGGATGGGGCACGTGGCAGGAGAAAGCTCTTCGTCAAAACAGGCGAGGGAATTTCGCTCTAGGCGGTTGCAAAATAGATTTTGATACTCTGGAAGTGGGATGGATGCTACACAGGCAATTCAGACATTAAGTAGATTGCATATGTGGCAGTGGCATAATCCAGATTTAAAATAGATCATTCAAATTATGGGTCCCAGTTTTGATCTTTCTTAATTGATTATTGACCATTGGTTTGGCGGGACATTTATTGGATTTGGATGGCTTAAAAAAAAGAAAAAAAAAAAAAAGAAGGGAAAATCCCAAGTCTTCTCTAATCAGAAAGTATAAATTAGCCTTATCTTGTACCTGTTGGATACAGAACTCTATGAATTGTGAGCCCATGTCTCTTTGAATTGTGAGCCCATGTTTTGTTGTGCATGTACCTTGACTTTATCTACTGTGTCCATCAAGTGGACAGTACCTTGACTTTATCTCTCTCTGCAAAATATCTGCACACACCACTCAAATCAGGTGGGCCCCACCACAATGAATGATTGGAATGTGTTGGTTTCAAATTGGCTGTACTTGTTATGCATGTCTGTGTGTCAGGAATGGCAGGGGGTGTTTGATTTACTACTTAACACATTCACACTTGGTTGATTTGATAGGGATATCGAGGTGGAAATTTATTATTTTTTTTAAAAAAAAAAGAAGGCCCACCCTGATGTATGTGTTTGATCCATGTCATCCATTCGTTGTAATGGCTCATTTTAACAATGGATCCAAAATTAAGGTACATCAAAAGTGCAAGTGGACCACATCACTAGAAACAGGGGAATTAAACGAATACCATTGAAAACTTCTCTCAGGCCATAGAAGTTTTAGATCAAGCTGATATTTGTGTTCTCCGCCATCCATGTTTGTGTGACCATATTAATAGGTTGGATCACAAATACACATTACTACTAGACCTACATATGATCTCCCTTTCAACAATGGACATCTTTATCCCCTTTCTTGTTGCGGGGTCCATTTAAACTTATAATCTACTTAAATTTTTTAGTTCGTACCCTAAAATGATATGATAAAATGGATGAATGGTGTGGATTGGACACATACATCACGACAAGAGCCATGGATTTCATCCACACATGCTTGTCAGTTTTTAAAAAAAGCAACCCAAAAATGAAGATGCAATTGGAGGAGGATTTACTATTTTTAAAAGGATGAAATGATGATTATTACGTATTTACCACCATTTACGGTGGTAAATAGGAAAACAAGCACCCCCTAAGTCAATAGTGGCCCGGCTTAATTCGAACTAAACCCCTTGTGAGCCTTCTGTGCCTGGGTATTAAAATAATCAGCTTAAGGACGAATCTCTAAAGATTTGCCTGACTCAACCACCAATCAAGCAAAATTAAGTAATTTGTGATCGGAAAAGTTTGTTATTCTAATTAGTTCTTTTTATCTATGCAGCAAGTACTTTATTTTTAAATAAACATGTGATTTGTTTTATACCATTTAATAATGGAATAATATAACAAAAAAAAAAAAAGAGGGTAAAATTGATTAATTAAATAAATTAGTTTTAATTACGCTCAGCTGAAAAAGTTAAATAATAATAATAATAAGAAAAATAAAAAAGAAGAAAAAAGAAAATTAATGATAATTTTTCTAGCCTAAAGGTTTTCGAGTATGAAAGATGAATCGACTGCTCAACTAACTTTATAACTGGATGGTCATTGGAATTGGCAATCTGTTCGTTGTGAACTATGCTTCACTATGTAGGACAATTGTGGTTTGTAGGAAGGAGTGGACGTCTATTCTTCATGTAAAAAGAGTGGACATTTGTTCTTATGTAGCATGCTTCATGATTGGATAGTCATTGTAGCAACTATCTATTTGTCGCGCATGGCTAGGTTTCTGTACCTAAATGACCAATGATAGATGGATCTACGACAATTTATTTATCATACATCGATGTTTCATGGCGAGATAGTCGTTAAAAAAATATATAGTCTATTCGTTATCCAACACAATTGAGCTTTGTGGGCAAGTCAATTATTATTTAGATGATCAACCATTCAGTACTCAACCACATTTCTTTGTGACGAAAAAGATCGGTGAGTGACAGCATGTTTGTTGCTTCATGTCCTCACTTCATGGTAGGATAGTCATGGAAACTATTATCTGTTTGTTGCTTAGATCATGATTATCTGGGCAAGGTTGGAATGACCATTTGTTCGTCACTCGACTAAGCTACATGATAAGGCAATTGTAGTTAAACGACGACTTGTTCGTTCCTTGGTCTAACTTCATGGCAAGATGGCCAAGCAAAATTTCTAGGCATATGACAAGATAGCCCAGCTAGCCATCCATTCGAGACCTAGAAATCTTTTAAGGTATGACGATATGATCATGACATAGGGTGTCTAACTACCTTATTCTAACTTACTTAATTCGGACTGGTTTTACAACATTACACTGGCTTGGCAGTTGAGGAATTAGATTGAATAACAACAACAACAACAATAACAACGATGGTGATAATAATAATATTATTATTATTAATATTAATAAGTTTTTGTAATGCCTTGGCCCTCTAATACTCGAGTATTGAACGTCTTTTGTCATCACCAATAGATATATCTAATTTAGTACAAGCTCACTCGAGCATTTGCACATGCTTAGGATGAAAAATCTAAGGAATCGACGGAACCTTGACCTTTAGGGACTTTGTTTGTAATTGAACCGATGAGATCAAATGACTAGGAAACTCCGAGCGAACTCAAACCCTGGAACCCTGATAGGTCTCAAGTGAGCCAACCGTGTCCCATAACAATCAACTAAATTCTCCGGTATCGACTGTGGGACCCGAATTATTGGATCCTTAGTTCTAGGACCCTATACATAGATAGCCTAGCCTGTACCAAAACTCGTTTAACCAAACCCTAAATTCCCATGTAACCCGCTAAGTCTATCCGACCTGTTCCATAGACACTGCACGTAGGGAGTCACACTTAACCTCCCTCTTTAACCTGAGCTTGAGAATCCTTCAATTTCTATGGAGCTAGTTTCAAATCCTTCATTTCAATACGATCTTCAATTTCCTTATTAACAAGTATAGCTATGTCGGCTATATCAACAAAACATTAATTATCATGATTTTGCAAACTCTCCTCGAGTTATCGCATGCTGACTGTGAACTCGACATTAATCAACAATCGAATCATCATGAGATTTCTTCAATCGTACACCTTATAGTCGCATGAAAAGAAATTATAGTCTTCAACAACTCTTCGCTTAATCGAATCATAATAGAATATCCTATACAACATTATTAGGGTTGTATTTGACATCAATTTCAATTGGTTTACCATTCTTGTCTTACCTTGTAAATTGTATTGATCTAATCTCATTTACATAGAAATAAGTCTTATTTGCATTAGACATAGCTAAGAACGTTTTATTGTCTGCCGAAACCAAGTCTACTCTGTCTTGATTCTAAAAAATCACAAATTGGTGTAGTGTGATGAAATGCAAAAGAACAAATGAATTCAATCTTATCTAAGCAAAACATTATAATTTGATGAAGTATTGACGACAAATAAAGTGGTCAAGACCTTCTTAGTTCTCATTATTAATTTGATCAGTAAAACTCCATGTGTTTACGTTATTCTTCTGGCAAAATTACTCATTGTAACCTTAGTCGGGATAAGATCATCTTGAATCTTTCCTAGTTTAGCCATCATTCTGGCTAGAAGAATATTGACAGCAGCTCCATTATCGATCAGAACCCAAGTAGTCAGACACCCTTCCAGGTGAACGAAAATATACAATGGTTTCAAGTGTTAGGTTATTATGAGAATCAACATTTCAATAATTATTTTCTTAGAAGGGAACCTTAGTTCGATCATCATGGTTGAAACTTTTTGGCTTACTTATCGAAATCAAAGGATCCATGTTGTATGATTATTGGAAGGCTTAACTCTTCCACATTTTCTTCCATTGTGCTTAGTTGAGACGATTTAGCCTGAAAACTTAATGGTAGTATCAACACCATATTACAATCCAATATAATTTGTGAAAATGAGATAAATTGTATGATTGAAATCGGACATTGCCCGCCAAGTATTTTCGATTTTGGTTGATTATCCATTTCATGTACAACATCATTGATGGCTCTTCTATCTAGCTTATAAGAGGATGATTCTAATGCCCTTACTTTTAGCAAGCAATTCTTCAATCAGAAGATTTTCTAAGAACTCTTCGACACTTAAATATTCGGCTGATCCTTCCATGTTCATTAATGCCTTATCGTAATTGCAATTTTTGACCGAGTTATGTCCCACATACAGTTTGGTTGACTCTTCCATATCCATTCATGCCTTGTCATGATTCTGATTTTTTACTGAATCATGGGCCATAAGAAGTTCAGTCATATTGGCTAATATCTATGTTTTCTCCTTCTGACTTTGGCTTCACCAACTCTAATTAGGTTGGCGGGTACATCTAAGGTTAATCCCAAACAACGACTAACTACCTTCTCTTTGTTGCGTATTGCCTTTGTCAACGTCATTTTTTAGTACAAGTCATTCCCTCTGGTATCACTAGGAAATTCGGATGACTCAACCTTTCCCAAATACCTTCTTGACTGAGCCGAGGTTTAACCATCCTTGGCACATGAATAGACCAAGGGTGATCACTGACATGCTTTCCCTTCTGTGGGTAAAAGACATTTTCTTTCTCATAGTTTTAGTTGATCAATTATCTTTCTTAATACTTCGATAGATAAAATCTCTCATTTGATTGAGTCAAACTATCATGTTTCTCACAAAGGTGTTAATAATTTGACATTATTTTTCTTTAATATGCTTCGGTTTGGTCAACTGTAGACTTAAGCCTCACACTCTTATTGTCATTTTGCTCATTTAGTTAACCTATTTTCACTCAAAGATCTATTTTTTGTTATTATTGAACCAACCTTTAATGATTAATGATGGCCATATTGATCTCTATATTATATGAATACAGACCAGTATCGATCACTTCTTTTTCTTTTTCAGGAAACTTCAACAACATTTTATCGATGTTATCTTGAATAACATTCCTTAAAATAATACACTTGTTATTGGAATGTGACCGAGTCTCATGTTATTTGCAGTAATTAATTTTCTTCAGCTATTCAGCTGTCGGAATCTTATGATTAACAGAATTAATTTGATAAATTTATTAGCTAACATAAGGTCGAAGATTTCGTTAACATGAGAAATATCAAAGGTGTACGTCCTTTAAACTTTTTGATAAGATGATGTCGTTGCTTTTGCTTTAAGTAGGGCCGAACACATAAATTGTTATTTATCCATTACTTTAGCCACTACAACATCACAATTTTGATCATAATAATATACTCATACTGATGAATTCTTTTGTCTCAATGACTCTTGAAGCATGGCCTCATAGAGAGACACCTTCCTGCTCAAGTCATAAAGTTATGTGAATTCTGTCCTGATAAACTTCTTTCGAAGTTTGAATTCTAGTCCATCTTGAGCTAACTGAACAAATTACCCTTTAGTTGTGACTATCTTGCATCGATTTTTTACTATCTTAAACTGAGAAATATAATTTTTAATCAATTTTCCTGACAACTATCGAAAATGAGCAAGATAGGCCATTGAAATTTTTGTCCCTATAAAAGAAATGAGCATAGAAATTTTCTTCTATCTCTTATCGATTTTGTATGGAATTTGGTAGTAAATTAGAATACCAAGTAAAAGATTCCATAGTGATTAAATGAATAAATAGTTGTAATTTATAATACCTATTATTAGTCAATTCTCCACATTGTATGGTAAACTGACCTATGTATTCTACGGTCAATTGACCCATAATATTTGTAAATAGTGTAAAGTTAGGTTGATAGTTCCTTAGTAATGAATATTATTGATCGATCTAATGCTTATGATAAACTGGAGTAGTAGTTTGGTTGAGAACTTGACTTGCTACTTCCTGAACTAGTTGAACAATTTAATTACACTCCCAGTATTGTTGTGTAACAACTGGAGGTACTTCTGAACCATCCTAATAGTGTTATTCATTATATGGTTGATTTATACGAAAAAGTTTCTCACCAAGCATCCCTTAATTCATGATTTCTTGAATTACGTTCTTATTCTCACGTTTAGGATGCCTGAAATATACCGTTGGTGGTGAATTTTGCATATCCTAGATAGGAATACGTTCAGGTAGTCTGAAATCTACCGGTATCGGTGATTTTCACACATTTAGAATTGGACTAAGGATATGAATAGGTGGTGTCACTAGAAAGGAAGTGTCTGTGGCACTAGCTGGACTGGTGGCACAGGTGCCCAAGCCTCTATAGAGCATGCATCGGCCCGTTGCTGAAGTATAACATGTTCTCTTTCAGCGAACAAAGCCATCAACCAATTCATTCTCTTAATGTGGCCGAACATCCACCTATTAAAGGCCTCGGCTTGGACTCGTGAGTGTTCAGCCTGGACTCGTGAGTATTTAGCCTGAACTCATGACAACTCTGCAATGTGTTGAATTCCCATTTGCATATCAACTATCTCGATTGATATAATCTTAAGAGGTTCAACCTAAGATCTCAATAGTCTATCTGGATTTGATGGAACATACACTGAACTAGGCAGTGGATTTTTTTGTTCAAGCACTTGTTAAACTCGCAACTCCTCTTCATGAGTAGATGGTTCGTTAGCTGCAACAACGACTGTTGAAGTATTACGACCACCTCTTCAGCTCATGATTATAAGAAATTACTATATTGACAAATATACTTGTGTCAACAGTGTTCTTTTTGCACAATCGATGCAAAAGAAATATTGATGATGACAAATTTTTTTATCTTGTCCTATTGGGCGTGCCAAAAATGTTGACACTTCAGTTAAAATTGTTGCATGACTGATACACAATGTATATTTATGGCAACCAAGTAGTTTGTAGTCCCACTAAGTGTGCTAAAAATGTTGACACTTCGGTTTGTTTTCTCTCATGTATAGTGTGCGGGGGCATACTACAATCGATATAGCGGCTAGATCCAAACTGATCAACTTCGACCCTAAGCGATGAAATAAGTAGATATGTCCAATACGAATGCATATGACCAGATTCTGAGAAGATTGGTCACTTATTCAGCCACTCGTAGAATTTGATAATGATCAGGCGATAATCAGAGGATAGGGTTCCTTCTCTAAAGATAGGTTACTATAACGCCCCCATTTTTTAAACCCGAGCATATGACTCGTTCTCCAAAATCCCGAGTGTTAGCCTATAAAATTTAGTGTAAATTTGAACCGCTTAACATTAATCAAAGTTAACAGCAACGAAGCTAGAGTAAACCATGCATTGTATAAAAGCACTCCAACTATAATAAAAATCCAAATGTAGTGCCCATACAGGAGTTATACAATCCTCAAATAGCAAAGTTCATTAAAAAGAAACAAAAATCTATCATCTAACGGTGGAGCTCAATATGGGCTGCAGGAACCCCGTTTAGCTCCTCAGCTACCCGATGTGCTCTAATAACCCAGTGAACAACATCAGCTCACTCTACACCTATATCAACTGTTACGGTTTGATAGTGTCAATGACTATCGTAGTGATGAGCACCCTTTAAGATTTCACACTTATCATTCATAATCTAACATAAATAATAATATATGAGAACGCAATTTTAAATCATGATCATATTCATAACTAAGTTAGTCAACGCAATTTTAACATTTAAGAAATGCAAGGGAATGTGTCCAAGTAGTCAAAATAATCAATCTTACAAACTTCATAAAATGACTGAAAAATCAAGCTTTAAACCTCTACTTCACCCGGAGATTATATCATATGTAAACACCGCAAGATGACTAAGAAATCGTTGAGCGAACACCCACTCCACCCAGAAAACACAATACCACCGAACACCGCAAGATGAACAGAGAACAGCATACAAACGTCTACTTCACCCAGAAATCATATCGTACGTGAACACCGCAAGATGAGTAGGAAATCGTTAAATGAACACCCACTCCACCCGGAAATCATATTGTACGTGAACACTGCAAGATGACTAGAAAATCATTAAGCGAACACCCGCTCCACCTGAAAATCACAATACGATCGAATATCGCAAGATGGCTAGAAAACCAACATACAAAACTCTACTCCACTCGAAAATCATATCGTACGTAAACACCGCAAGATGGCTAGGAAATCGCTAAGCGAACACCCACTCCACCTGAAAATCACTATACGATTGAACACCGCAAGATGAAGAGAGAATCAGCTAGCCACAAAAGGGCGTTAATGTTCCATCAAGGCTACAAAGGGCAAATATATGATCCAAGTCATATGAGGCAATGTGCGATCCAAGCCATATAAGGCAGATGTGCGATTCAAGCCATGTAAGTCAAATATGGACCACAAGATAGTAAGACCATGACAAGTTCCATTCAATCCATCAAATGATCGCAAATGACAATCATACAATTAATTAACATGTGTACAACTAAAGATAGCATATTATCATCAATCATTTATGCTTACCAAAATTAAAGAGATATGTTCATTAGCTAACATAGGAATCAAGGGTGCAACAGATTATCATATTCATATAGTAAGACAAATAATTTAATGAGAGAATCAAGGCATCATATTTGTCTAGATTAATGGATTTAAGTGGGAAACTCAAAGGGTGGGTCCTCACCTTAGAGTGCAGCTTCAATCGAGTATAGACTCCAATATGCACAAAAATGAGAAAAACTCCAAATTCCTACATTTCAGTCAAAATTCGATTTAATTAAACCCAACTTAAACCCTAATCTAAAATCTATTAGAAGCTTGGAGACTAAATCACCTTGATTTACGATTCAACTTGCCCTAGGGGCGATTTGGCCCAGCTTCGACTCAAATTTTTTTTTAAACACACGCACACACACCCCACACTCACACGGGTGGAATTTCACCACTTATGGGTACTCGAACCCTTGACCGGGAGATGAAACTCCAGAGAATCTACCACTCGAGCAAGAGTAAGGACCCAGCTTCAACTCAATTGAATAAAGTCCTAATTAAGGATTTTGAATATCTTATTTTACTTAAAACAATGCGATTAGAGATCAAACACCACTCTAATAGAAATGATTTTACCTACTAATCAAAGGAAATAAGTCACCTGATTTGACCCAACTCGGTGTTAAGTTCAACCATGAACCAGTGAGAGAACGCTAACCCTACATGCATTTATACTAAGTCAGGTTCTCATGGTAACACCCAAGTATAGAAAAGTACGGGGTGTTATAGTTACTTTGTGCCTTTCATAAGAAAGGACTTTCAAAATAATAGTGTAATAAAATAAAAGGAAAAACTCACAATCCATTACTAGGAGCAACTGAAAGAATGCATCTATTGAAAGAACCGGGTGATAAAGGATAAAAAACAAATTTAGCGTATGAGCGTAGATTTGGATTACAACTAAAGATTATAACTAAAAATTATTACTACTCCTATGATAAGATGAGATAAAAGATAAATTGATGGATTTGGTTTGGTTGGTTTTGTGTTGGATTGGTTGGTTGGGTCTTTTCTGTCGGATTTCTTTGCTATTTACAGCTTATTCTTCTAGATCCTTTTTCCATTACTACAATGGTTATGGCAGTCGAAAAGTCTTTCTAGATCTTTCTCTTATCTTGGTCCTTCTTTTGTTACATTTTTTTTTCCATAGTAGTTCCTTTTCTGTCGTCAAGACTTTGTTTCTCTCGGTCGCTTTTGTATCTTGAATAACTCGACCACATTTCTCTCATCACTTTTAACTCGATCACGACACTCTGTTGACCATCTCCTAACTTGTAAAACTAGATTTATGACAGCTATAAACCTTGAAAAAGAGTGCTTCAAGTATTTTAAAGATCTTTTCATCCACTTCCTATTCCATATGTAATGGCACATGTCACCCTCCTACTGGCTTTCTCATAATGGATAAGGCATTTGACTTCTAATCAAGCGAATGTGGGTTCGAGTCCCATTAGGCATACTAAAAATGTTGACACTTCAGTTTGCTTTTTATCACATGTAGTGTGCGTGGGCGTGCCAGAATCAATATAATGCCTTAATCCAAACTAATCAACTTCGACCCCAAGCACCTAAATATGCAGATACGTTCAATATGAACATATATGACTAGATTATGAGAAGATCGGTCACTTACTTAGTCACTTGTAAAATTTGATAATGATCAGGCGATAATTAAAGGGTGGGGTTCTTCATTCGAAAATAGGTTCTTTTGTTCATTTCACAAGAAAGGACTTTCAAAATGCCAGTGCAATCAAACAAAAGGAAAAACTCATAATCCGTCACTAATAGTAACTGCAAGAATGTATCTCTTGAAAGAATTGCATGATATACGATAAAGAACAAATCTAACATATGAGCGTAGATTTAGATTACAACTAAAGATTATAACTAAGAATTACAACTACTAAATTATCACTACTCCTAGGATAAACTGAGATAAATGATAAATTGATCTATTTAGTTTGATTGGTTGGTTTCTATGCAAAGGTTTCCCTCTATGCATCCATTGATTCCTGACTTCATGAATAACGTTTCCATTTTCACGTCCAGGACGCCCGAAATCTAATGTTAGTGGTGAATTTCACATCTCCCGGATAGGAATACGTTCAGGACGTCTAAAATCTATTGGTATCGGTAAATTTTGCACATCCATAATCGGACCATGAATGGGAATAGGTGGTGTATTTCGCTTCAAAGGAAGTGCCTGTGGCATTGGCTGGACTGGTGGTACAGGTGCCCAAATCCCAACAAAGCTTACATTGGCCTGTTGCTGAAGTGCAACAGCTGTTCTTTCAGCGAACAAAGGCACTAACCAATTCATACTCTTGGTGTGGCCAACCATCTATCTATTAAAGGCCTCGATTTGGACTCGTGAGTATTCAGCCTAAATTTGGGACAACTCTACAATGTGTTAAATCCCCCTTTGCATATTGACCATCCTGGCTGACGTTATCTCAAGAGGTTCAGCTCGAGATGTCAAAGATCTATTTGAATTTGGTAGAATAAGCACTAGACTAGGCAATGAATTTCATTGTTCATAAACCTATTGAACTTGCAACTCCTCTTTGTGAGCAGAAGGTTCATTAACTGCAACAACGGCTATTAAAGTATTATGACAACCTCTTCATCACATGATTAATGGAAATTATTGCACTAGCCAATATATTGATGTTAATATTGTTCTTTTTGCATGGTTGGTGCAAAAGGAATATTGCCGATGGCTAAATATTTTATCTTGTTTTACTGTACATTTATGATATTTACACCAAATAAGTAGTTCACAGTCCTATCGGATATTTATTTTTACCCCAAGGTCTGAGTCCTGTTATCAACAGGTTGGATGGAAAATAAACATTATGGTGGACACTAAGGTTTCCTAATGGTGTGAGCCACCTAATTTTTTTTAATTTTTTGAACTGCTTCATTTTTGGGATGGCACCCTATAAGAGTCAGGATCCTCTGTTATTTGGTCAACACGGATTTCCTGTTACCCTAATGGTTCGGCGTCCGAAGCTTTTATTTATTTTTATTTATTTTTACTTTTTTAGTAAGTGATGACGTGGACCAATGAGGATTAGGGTATCAGGAAATCTCTGTTGACTAGAAAACAGAGGATCCGGACTCACCCTAAAATAACGTGGAAACACAGATGGACGGAGTGGATGTATGCATAACGGTAGGCCCCACTTTCAGAAATCGGATTGCGTACTGAGTTACTCAGTACGCTCTCATCGTACTGAGTAAACTCAGTTGGGCCCACCGCGAATGTATGTGGTTTATCCATGCCGTTTATTCTTTTTTCCAGATCATTTTATTGGTTCAACTCAAAATTGATGCATATACAAAGCTCAAGTGGGCCATACCATTGGAAAAAGTGGAAGTATTGATTTCAACCGTTGAAAATTTTCTAAAGCCCCCAGTGATGTTTATTTGTCATCCAACCTGTTCATAAGATCAGAAGGACATGGATGAAGGGAAAAAACAAATATTAGCTTGATCTAAAACCTCTGTTGTCCCCAGGAATTTTTCAACGGTAGATGTTCAATTCACACAGTTTCCGGTGGTGTGGTCCATTTGAAAATTTGATATAATCTATTTTTGGTATAAAGCCTAAAATTATGTGTTAAAAGAGATGGACGGAGTGGATACAATGCATGAATGACACAGGGGCCATGGAGTTTACTCAGTACGCTTACCGTACTGAGTTACTCAGTATGCAATCCGCTTCCCCACTTTCAGGGCCGCACCGTGTTGGAAGATGAAGGGGCGCAGGTGATGTGCTCTCTCCAAATAAAGCACTTCCCAAATGAGGTTTGCTAATTCCACGCACATGTGAAATATGTACACATTTACACACGGGTGCATGTTCCATAGTATGACACGTGTGAGATCTGATCTCTCTATAATGTGATCTACACTGCTCAGGTCTTCTGACATTAAAATCAGTCCATTTTAAGCCTTTGGTTGGCTACAATATATCAAAAGAAATCATTGGTTAGAAAAAAAAATGTGACCATCGGTTTACCTTGTAAGCTGTGGCTCACCCGAATAGTATATTTATCTGTTATTTGAAACCACGTGGAAAGCTCAGATCTCATGCACACATTTCATATTTGCACGTGAGTCGCGTGTGAATATGTACGACATCGCACGCGCGTGGAAATAACAAATCTCACGGAAACGAAACCTTCCAACAACCACCAGAAGCGGATTGCGTACTGAGTAAACTCTGTGGGGTCCACCGTGATTTTTGCATTTTATCGAATCCGTCCATCCATTTTAATAGATAATTTTAGGGTTTGAACTCAAAAATGAAGCAGATCTGAAGCTCAAGTGGACCACCATACAGGAAATAGTGTAAATTGAACGTCCACCATTGAAAATTTCTTGGGGGCTATAGAAGTTTTGGATCTGAGACTTGTTTTTTCCATTCATCCATGACGTTATGATCTTATGAATAGTTTGGATGATAAATAAAAATCACTGTGGGCTCTGGGAAGGTTTCAACCGTGGAGATCATTATTTCTACTGTTTCTTGTGGTGTGGTCCTAAAAAAAAATTTGGAAAAAACTGATGGACGGCGTGGATAAACCATATACATTTAGGGTGGGCCGCACAGAATTTAGTATGCAATCCGATTTACCAAAAACCCTCTCAATCAAATATTTTCTGAAACCTTCCAAATGCTCTTTGCCTTCTCTTATAACAAAGCTTCTGCAATAGCAAAAAACTCAGACCAGCATTCGGAAATCGAGCATTCGTCCGTACGATTTTCTTCGTGCGCTTCGTGTAGAAGTGATTTCAGGGTTTCTGAAATCCAGTTTTGAGGTGGGAATCCGGAGGCATAAGCAGTGGTGAAGATGCTTTCGTCTATAGGGGGAAGAAAAAACAAGATTGCCTTCAGCTTCGATCCCGATGTTGCATTTTCTTACATTGTAAACTTCTTCTTCTTCTTCTTTCTGGGTTTCTCTCTTTGGCGTGAATCCCTGCGCACGTTGGGAATGGCCCCCCTTTTTCCTTTACTAGAGATATCAATGTTAGGACTAGGACGTGGATAGTACCCTTGCAACCGTCAGTTTGCACAAGTGGGGTCCACAGCTTGGTAATCGAAACCGTTGGTTGTGATGGGACCAAACACGGGGTTAGATGGAATTGCTGTAACCCAAAAAGATCGGTGGGGCCCACCGTGATGTCTCATCCATTCGTTGTGGCAGATCATGTTCGGACGTGAACGCAATAATCAGGCTGATCCAAAACCCAAGTGGGACCCACCAAAAGAAACAGCGGGGGATCGAACGCCCGATCTTAGGGTTACGGAAGTTTTGGATTGGGCTGATATCTGTGTTTTCCGTTCATCCTGGTGGGAGTCACATTTTGAACGGTTGGATCAAGTATGTCATCTAAACTTCCTGATGGTCCCCATAATGGACGCTTGTGATTTTGGATTTGTATGTGTGGTCTTGATATGTACCCTGGTAACAGATACCTTCACCCAACCTTGGTGGATATTCATGGGATATGGCCCATAAAAGTGGGGCCATTGTTCTGATGGGTCCCACTGGCCAATTCTCCAAATTTCCAGATTGGAAGAGATGCAAGCCATCTAATTCCCCCCCCTCCCCTCCTTTTTTTTTTTTCACTTGAATGTTAATGGTTGTCGTATTTCTTGAATTATTTATCAATTTGCCACATGCCAGAAGATATTTCTTTCATTAGTTGTCTCATCAGGGTTATTTTTTGGGGTATCGTCAATCCTCAATGGGGCCTATGAGATCAATGGTTAGATCCCTGAATTGTAGGGACCCGCCTGTACATATTGAGGAACCTAAGCTACCATACATATCCTTAGGTTGATGATCATATAATTACTATACATTACATTGCAGTAATTAATAATTATATTATCCTCAGCCCAAGGGTATGCATAGCAGCCCCACCCTTTTTTGTGCAAGTGGGGCCCATGTTTTGTTGATATAGACCATTGATTTGATGGTCCCGCTATGGATGGTCTAAGCCCCAAATATGCCATTGATTGGTGGCCTGCAAATGGACGGTTAATGAAAGAGGATACTACAAAGGTCCACATTCCAATATGGAAACATTTATGGCATGGTCTGTTATGGTGGTGTCTGAGAAGATCAATGGTCTGATCACTGCAATGTGGGCACTGCTTGTTAGAACTCACGGCCTAATTCATTTGCATTATTGAGTCCTTAATTCTCTTTCCCACAGGATCAGAGGCTTAAAGATGTTTTGGGTAATTGCCAGAAGGATTTCGAGAGAGATTTCTGCAGAGAATCTGGGTATGCATGAGAATTCCACCTCAGAATATATAGTAAATCCAAGCCAAACTAGGATTGGTACCATTTCCATGCATGTCTTGATGTTGTGTTTTCTCCATTATGTAGCAAAATTTTATAAACATTGTGTTTCCTAATGTTTGAAATAGAAGGTACATTACGTCGACACTTGAATTTCTTGGCTTTCTTTGATTACTTGTTAGAGAAGTAGCTTAACTGTGTATTTTGATGGTTTTCTTGTAGGTGCGTTTGTATACACAATTGAATTAATTACAATTATTAGTCTAGCACCCCGTGACAAATATCATTGAGATTTTGTAAATCCTATGGCATTTTCGCACGTGAAAATTATAATGATATTATTTCAATAATATCATGAGTTTTTCCAAATATCAATAGTATTTTATTTTCACAAAATTAACCCGATATTAACATGAAAATTATTTGTAAATTTAACAGTTCATTATATAATTATATATTAATAATTTAAAACTATTTACTAACTAATAATAAATATTTAAAATTTTTATTTTTTATTTTTTGTGAGATTTTTACGATTTTATCCCAAGAAAAACCTCAAACTTTGGAAATTGCTTGAGAAATTCCTGAGTAAGAGATTTATCACTATGGTCTATCAATAGAATTTCCTTAACACTAAAGCCAAGTATCTGGGCTCCAAATTGCAGTTACACTACTTTCAAGTTCTACTTAAAAGAGATGTAACTACAATTTTATGTCCTGCTTCCTCGTTTCAAATGCTAGGAAACATCGTTAGCTTCTGTCATTTCCTTTTGGTGTGCCGTAAAGGCCGTTATGTAAAGGTAACGGTGGTAACCGTTACGCGTTACGGGGTTATAACGGCCGTAACAACCATTATGGAAAAAATGACTCATAATTACCGTTAACGGCACATTACGTCCCCAATAAAGGCCACAACAGCCTCGTAATGGTCTATTACGGGGCAGATACAAGTTTTTCATACTTTTTAATTAACATTACGGGGCATATACAGGTTTTTTGAGGTTTTTTTCAATTAAAAAAAGAAGACTGTAACAGCCGTTATGCCCCGTATCGTAAAGGTAACGGTGGTGTCCATTACGGCCACCGTTATTGTTACAGAACACCTTGTTTTGACTAAAGTGGATTTGCATAATCCAGTTTGCTTGTGCACCTAGTTCTAGTCTCTCTAGGACCTTAGTTTATTTGATGTTGATGAGAAATCTCATATAATTTGGGTACCATTAGAATGCATCTGATAAACCATGCAATTTGCCATACAATTTGTGGTAAACAACTAACATGTTACGTTGGGAATGTAAACTGCTTGTTTACATGATCAAAGAACGAAAAAGAAAAATTATGACCTGCAAAATACTAAAATTTTATAATGTTACCATTTGCTCATGTAAACACAGCCTAGGAATAGATCAGACAATGTGTCATATGTAGTTATGTTCATAATTTTAAAATTTGGCAACCCAACTTAAGACTCGACCGAGTCAACTTGACTTGTTAAGATTTCGAGCCAAGTCACAATGAAACTCTTTCCTCTATATGACTTGGCTTTGATGTAATCAGAATAGTTAAGTTGACTTTCTTGGTGAGGAGTTAAAATTTAAAATAGAGAAGTAGATTCGAACCTGTGACCTCTATTAGTAGAGTCACCGTCTCTAACCAACAGAGAATGATGAAGGCTTTTGATATCTATAGCTATTTTCGTACTTTTAAAACATAAATAACCATGTGAATATTTATTGCTCCCATAAATATATTTAATTGCTATTTTTCATACTTTGAAAACATACATAACCATGTGAATATTTATTGCTCCCATAGATATATTTAATTTACTCAATTAAAGACTGACCGAGTCTTCGAGTTGACCTGAATTAGCTAGACATTGGGTCGAGTCCAGTTTTTCAGTTCTCGAACAATGGTAATGTTACCTCTAACTTATGCTATAAAATTTAAATCGATACCTCCGAAAAATCATAGCATTAAAAAATTGGATTGTGTGTTGGAAATATGACCTGTTAAGAAGCAAGTATAACAAGACAATGGAATCATGATATGGACAATGAGAAGAGCTTCCAAAAGTAATTTGGTGTCCTTACCTTGTAAATCTGTTGGTTTTTTCATGAGGTTCATACTTTGGAATTTTACAAGAGCAGAAAATTACCTAAAGATTTGGGGCTTCTTTCATTGATTAACCTTAAAGAAAATGGTTCTCCATTAGTCTCATTGGAAGTTCGCCTTTGTCATCTTTCTTGTACATTGTGGTAGCAAAGGCTTTTAGGATATTGATGATCAAACCTAACTAGGAGGGTGTTTTAGATGGCAATTTGGGATTGGCGCTACTACTTTGAACTTACGTAACTTAAGGAAAAGTAGTTAAACGAGTTTTAAGAAAACCCTTTTTTCCAATAAAGTGGGTTTAAGTGCTTGAACAAAAACTAAAGCATTTCGATCTCACAATTAATCGACCGTGCATTTCTCTTTTTTGTCTTCGATCCTTTGTAGATGCCTTGAAGCACTTTTTGCGATTTGATTTATTGTAGATTAGTATTCAAGGAGAGTGGTCATGGTTTGTTGCACATTTGTATAGCTAGGACAAGGTCTAGCCAACCCTATCCTGGGAATTGAACATTGGTCCAAGCTTGACCCAAGGTTGAATTGGGCTAAAATAGCAGACCTGGGCTTGTCACATGTTAAAAATGGTAGGCCCGAGGCCAAACCCGTCAAGGTCTAAGTGCAGATATATTTCAAGATGAATCATTGTGTGGTCATGGAGGACTATGTCAATAGAATGTTGATTAGAACCGTTGATCTGATGGGCCTACTACGAATAGAGTATTTCTTGATGAAATTATTATGGAAATCGACCCACAATCAAAGATGATTGTCGAATCTTCAATTTATTGATATGCATAGTTTTTCTCTATTGTATGTTTGGTCAGTCTTGGGGTCGCACAAACCAAGATACTCCTTTTGCATTTCATATCCTGAAAGATCATTCTACTGGTATGAAGTGCATTCCTTATATGCTTGATGGTTTCTAGAAAAAAAGTGTCAGAAGTGCGTTTCTGAAAATCACGAAACCCATTCATTTGAAACAATAGCAATGACAACTTGCCATAGCTATTGGAGTTTTGTTTACAACTGTGTGCTTATTATGGTCTCAAAATTTATATGACTTATCGTTATGGAATTAAATATCAAGTTGAAGATTATGGAATTCCGCTTATGACAATATGACCATAGGAGCATGTTATTATAACTTTTCGTTTCATTACAGTTTATATGTTTATGTTTTTCATCCAAGTTGCATTAGTAGGAATTGTTGAAATATCATGAGTTTTTGTTGCTATTATTATTGATGTCCATGATATCTTGATTCTTGAATCTTGGTATATATACCGCATAATTATGTTAAATTAAGCTTTCTTTCTTTTCTTGTTAAAGCTCGAGATTTACTTGTGAAATATTAGACATTAACAAACTAGTGATTTTTGTTTATAATGCATGGATGTTATTACTTTCGTGTGCATGCATTTATGTTTCTCAAAAAGGAAGGTTTAGGATAAGAATATATTGGAATCTTTTATTGGGGCTGCCTTCAGATTTTCATATTTGTTTCCTGTACAACTACTGGCTTCCATTTATGATAACATTGCTTAAGTCTATGTCATCAGGCTAAGATTTCTTGATATTTTTTAACTGTTTACATGTAATTGTGCATCCAGTTGTTGATTCATTGACTTCTTTCTCAACAGGACCAAAATTTGGTCAGTTTGGATCATTTTTACCAGTGCTTCTACAGAATCCTCTTATGCAATCGCAGCATAAGAGTCTTGCAAGTACACAGACGCAAAACAAAGTTGAGGTAATTTTACTTTTAAAATGGGCTAATATGTTTTTATTGTAAATAGGATGGCAACAAAATGTGGATCGTCAATGTAGAAGTTTTTTATTATATTGTTGACTATGTTTAATGCTTTTGTGATTTCAGAATATACACTCGACCTCCACGTGTAAAGGGTTCAAGCGAGATAGATCCTTATCGCTTGCTCAAGTTTGTGAAGATTCTACCCCAAAGCATGAGACTATAGTGGAGAAATCAAGAGTATGTGACAAAAAGACACTAAAAATTCACCTTAAAGTTGGCGTTGGCGAAGTACCTAAAAGAAATTCTGCAGGTTATGGTAATTTGGAATATCTTTTCCTTTTGTCTTGTTTCCCATCCAATTATATTTAGCTTTCTAGATTTTGGATATTCTTATGCGTAAGTAGTATTTTGCTATGATCTACACCGCTTTTCATAATAGTGTTATACTCTTTTCTTCTCTTTTTTGTTAATCATGTTGAAGTAATGATTGCACACATGACAACAGGGCATAAGAAGTGTAACATGCAAGACTGCCCCAACATTACAAAAAGGAGGAAGGTGGGATGGGCAAATGGGGTAACTAATGATGTCGTAGGAGTGCAAAAAGAGTCGACCGAGCTTGATAACCTGAAGCAATTAGTTAAAAAAGCAACACCTTCATCTTCTAATGATGTTGTGAATGCCCAAGGTCTTCAAAGTCTAGTTGGAAAGGACTATTCGCTTGCTGAGAAGACCTTGAAAGAAGCTATTGATTTGAAACATTCAGCTGACCGTTTAAAGGTAGATACAATTAAGAGGATTTATATGCTCCTCAACTTGGGGATATGCATTGTATCATGAGGTCCTCAAATGGTACAACCATGTTTAGGTGATCCACGCCATTAGTTTGATGGGATCCACAGTGGATGGGCCATGACTTATGAATCTCCTGGATGACAGTCCTACTTTTAGTTGGTGGCATGCAAATAGATTTGAGAAAAGAAACACAATAATAGTTCATATTCTATTGAAAAGGGGCCAAAGATTTTGAAGCATGGTTGGTTGTCTCCATCCACTGTGCGGCCCATCAGATCAACAATTTGGATAACTAAATCATGGGCCCCACATGTACAAATTGAAGATAATCATCCTTGTGTCAAGTATCATAAAATTCCTATTGAATAAATTTAGATTTTAAGTCTTTTTATCCTTTTAGAGTGCTGAACTCCTTTTTTTATATATATATTTAAAAAAAAAAAAAAAAAAACTTTTTGGTCTAAATGTGCAGAATGGAGAATCGGAAGTTGAAGTTAGTGGCATATATCTTCGTGCAGCCTTAAAATTTCTACTTGCCGCATCGATGTTTGAGGTTCGTGACATGGGAAGCATAGCACTAGGAGAAAGAACTCAGTCAACAAACATCTATATTGACACACCAAAGATCTTGAAGTAAGTTCTATGCCATTTCGCGAAGAAAGTATGCTTGATTCATCATTTGTGAAGATAGCTAGGCTACTATTATGTGCACTTTCCACTAGCATTAGCCTGGATTTTGAAATACTTGGGCCAGGCTGTGGGCTATCCTCTTATTCAAAAGTTTGATTTCGCTTGACCCAAGCCCAGTCCATTGATGACCCTACTTTTCTACCACTTAAACAATGGTGACTCATGTACCAAACACATGACATAAATATACATCGGCAGGGGTCTACAATTTGAGTAGTTTGGACTGACATGCATGGATGCAAAGTTTATGGTGGATGGGTCACCACCATTTTAAGAAATGAAGGAAAATTAATATATCAACTGTTTCCTTCCGAAGGAATTCACTTTCACATTTGTCGTGGAAAGGCTGAATGCAGAAAATCCTTCCTTTTTTTATATATGCAATTGCAAAATCAAGCAAAATTAGGAATTGCAATTCCCAATAATGTTTTAATGTATGCTCCGATTTTACCATTTTGGGACATCAACGAAATGAATTCATTCTAGCATGGGCACATGATCTAGTAATTTGCACACACATTTGAAATCCAATAGACTGGGTTCCTGATGCAATCTGGTTTTTGGATTGATGAGAATTCTGATGCCTAAATCGCTGTAATAAATGAAGTAAATGCACCACATAAGAATACTTGAATAGAGGGATAAACAAGTTATCTTACAGAAATTGAAATCTTTGCACCACGGGCACTTAAACAAGAACTCTGAAAAGTATAGTGCCTTGCACATCCTAATTCTACCCATTTTAGAATCCCAAAATCATTAGAGAATCAACAACTATAATCTTCCAAAAAAAAAAAGAAGCAATTGTAGTTCTAGAAATTTAGCCCAAAAATCAACTGCAACAGTCCAAAAATTCAGCACATGGTGGATCATACTGTAGTCGTTGGTCCTACAACATTCCCCACAGAGTTCAAGGAATACTCCACCCAAGTAATGGATATCAGCATCTGACTGATTTCAACTCGTCGCCATAATCGACATGTAATAAGCCCAGAATGATCAAAAGGCCCAAAGTCAGTCTCTATTTATGTCCAATTCTGGGACCAGGCCGATTCAAGGTTTCATATTGCAAATCTAGCACAGATTAGGCCTACCCATTGGTGAGTTATGTTTGGCTGTTAACAGAAAAAGCAAGGCCTGAGCCATGGGAGTTGTGATATTTGTCGACAAAATTAGATATCTGGCATCTAGAATAACTAAACATTTGTTTTCTCATGTTGTCAGAGATGCTTACTTCAGTGATGATGAGCTGGCAGAAGGGGGTTTCTATCTGGTCATCTCTTTGTATAGGGAATTCTCCCCTGTTATCTGGAATTCTCTTCCTTTAGCTCAGTCTTCTCAGCTTCATAGTTTGAAAATTCAAAACTTGACTGGATGTTCATTCAGGTTGCGTCAATTAAAAGACTTGACCCGACTTCACTTGATAGTTAATAATTATAAATTAAAAACAGTAATGATGGCAGGAAGAATTAAAATTAGTTTATATAATGATTATAAATAAGAAAATGAAAAATGCTTTAGTGCTCCTAGTTGCATTAGTCCACTTAGACAGTCCAAATGATCAAATCTAAACTGTCTATTAGGTCCAGACACCATTTTATGGACTACCATGCAAAAATCATATTGACCGGATGATCTGATTCATCCTTGATTTGGCCTTATTTTCTTTAGCTATCCTATTTCCAAGCTATGGATTTTCTAACAATCTGTGATTCTTTATCATAGGCAATCTATATTTGCCCCAACAAATAAATGGATCAAATGTTTGATTGGACTTATTTTGTCTAAACAATCATGACTGCCCATATTAAAGGCCATTGACCAACGGTTAATATTTGTTGGGTTGATGTTTGCATGGTAGCCCATGAAATGTGTTGACATAATGAACAGTCTGGATCAATGAATTGGACTGTGTAAATGTCCCAATGCAACTAGGAGCATAATAACTTACAGCGCTCTGAGAGCACTGGAGCATTTCTCTAAGAAAATAAGCAAGCAATTGGCGCATAACTTGGTGATTGAGTGCTCTACCTCTTTATAAGAGGTCCTGGGTTCGAATCCTGCTTGAGTTAGAGCGAGTCGCATTGAGTCGACTCAATGAGTCTCCCTGTCACTCGGCTGAGTCACTCTAAGATTCGAGTTTTGTAGGGACTTGGCTTGAAATTTTTCTGAGTTGAGTCGACTTGGCTCGTAATCTGACCGAGTTGAGTTGACTTGGCTGAATTTTGAGTCGAGTCAGTGAGTTTTAGAACTATGCTCAGCTTTGATAAAATTTCATTATCTTAAAAAAACAAAGAGTATGATTCACCAGTTTTCTAGAGCATATCAATATAATTTCTCGTGTGCAAATTTTTTAATACTTTATGCCTACTACCAATGTGCGCTTATCTAGAGTTTTTGGACATTTGTGTTGTGCACTGGATGGAGTATCAAAAACAGGATGTACGCAATTGAATTTCATTTTCACGGTTTGATGTCCCATACACAGGCAATGTGCCATTTCATTTGAGAGTACTGGAGAGATTGCTGCCGCTGCTCTTGTGTACAAATGCATGGAAGTAGCATATATGAGAGTAATATTCTCTATGAGCTCACATATACGTAGAGACAGTCGCAAATTACAGGCATCTCTGCATGGTCATCCATTTGGTAATCAAACTAGCTCCTTTTATTCAACTATTTGGAAAATTTTCTGTTCATTTTTTGTCGTTCTTGTTGATTTGCAAACCTTTCTACCCTTTTGAGAAGAGATGTAAACTTTAAAGACTACTGGCACAAGTCTGATTTGGATCGATCTCCTGCATGTCCCTGATTTCCAACCCATTTGTCTGGTGGGCCCACCATGTTTGTTCCCTGACCAAAGAATAGATCAATATGTTTTTGAGAGGAGCTTCACTCATACGCTGAATGCAAGCCACTAGATGATGTATTATACTATTGATTTCTTTTTTATGCATTTAGCTACTGTGATGAGAGGACAGAGCTGATTTTGGCCAAGGCATATGGTGTTACTCACCTGATTGATGGCCCAGTTTTCTCACGTTTGTGAATTGCGATGTTTATCTGTTCCTTCCTAGAGGTAGATTGTAATCTTACTCACTCAAGGATCCAGCTCCGATGGGGCTCTTTCTATATTGATGCATGGTCTAGTACCTGTGAAAAATTAATGGTGAAAACCTAGCTATGGGAAACCTCACCACCATCCAACCATGGGAAGTTGGTGGAAGCTGCTTCAACCTTGTCTGATTTTATCCAGTGGGCCGTTCAATCACTAAGAGTCACGCTCTTGATGAACCATTTTGAAACACGCAATGTGAACTATAGGTTAATCTCATGAATGTCCAGTGAATGGGAAGTGGGCCCCACCTCCTTTGACTTGTTAGGAGATGATTGGGCTGAGTCGGCCCACTTCCCAAAGATAAGTTTCACCCAGAGTGAAATTTATTTCCTTCTGAGATATTAAAACTAGTCTTGATGAAGATATTTTGAGCAACATTCAACGTTTTTTTTTTTCAGGGCAAGAATCATCACCATCATCTGCTATTGATGCAACCAATATACATGAGGATGGCGTACTACCTGGGTCCAAAGCGAAGGGAGTCGAGCCACTTGCCAGCAAAGCTACCTGTAGCAGCATGCACCTCCTTAATTATGTAAGCTGAATCTTAAAACGAGTCTTTCCTTGTTTCCGAGTAAGATCCTAACATGCTACCTACTGAAATATGGAAAAGATTTAACTTGGATAATTTCTTGCTACTTGAAATGCACAGATGCAAAGATTTTCGCTTGTTGTTTCAATCAGTGTTCGAAATATCGGTATCGCACAATGTATCGCACCCTTGGGATACAGATACGTATCGGTTATCGCATGGGATATATCGTTTGTATCGCATAATTTATCGCACTTTTGGGAAACATGGGGAAACATTAAGATAATTGTTGATTTTTTCAATGAAACTTCAGGGATTATTTTAAAAGACCCTAATACACACTTTTAAATCATAAAATCTGAAAAAAGAAATGGTCATAATAGGTTTCCTTTGTATATTGTACTAATATATGCGCTGTGCGATTGAACTATGACAACTATATTTAGTATCCACCCCATCCATCCGTTTTTTCATATCATTTTAGGACATTATTCAAAAAAAAAATGAAGCAGATCCAATAATCAAGTGGACTGTACCATAGGAAACAATGATGATTGACCGTTAGTGGGCCACAAAAGGTTAGATCAAGCTGATAATTGTTTTTTCTCTTCATTCAAACTTATGTGAAGTTATCAATAAATTAAGTGCCTAATAAAATATAGGGAAAATCAAGGTGCACCCTAAAAAGTTTTTAATGATATTGTGTTCAACCACCATTGTTTCCTTGAGTATAGTCCACTTGAGACAAAAAATAAGATAAATCTAACGATCAAGTAGACCACACTGAAAAAAGTAATGGGGGGATTAAACGTCTGCCATTGAAACCCTTTAGGGGTTCACGGAATTTTTGGATCAATATAAAATTTGTTTTTCCTCTTAATTCATGTCTTTGTGACTTCATGAACAGATTGGATGGAAAATAAACGTTATGGTGGGCCCTATAAAATGACTCTTGCATTTAATCCCACTGACATTTAATGCTTAGTGCATTTTAATGCAACCAAGCTTATTATTTGGTGTGGACCACTTGAGCGTTGGATATGCCTCATTTTCGTACTCATACCTTAAAATAATATGAGAAAAGGGATTGACGGTTTGGATGTACAGATACATCACGGTGGGCCCGACCACAGACCTCCCCGTTCGGAGCTAGGGACGGGCGGGGGTAGTATGCAATCCGCGTCCTCGTGTGGTACACCAGCCAATCCGCTTCCTTTTGGATTAGATTTAACATTATATGGCCCCACAATAATATATTTATTATATCCACACCGTTCAACCATTTGGAGAGATTATTTTAGATCATGAGCCAAAAAATAATTAATATCCAAAGCTCAAGTGGACCACACCACAAATAGCAGTGGGACAGTGATTCTCACTGTTAAAACATTCGTACGGCCCACCATGACTTTTATTTTCCATCCAATCTGTTCACGAGGTCACACAGAGCTGGATGAAGAGGAAAAATAAATATCATATTTATCCAAAACTTCACTGACCTCAAAAGGGTTTCAATGGTAGACGTTCAATCTCCCACTATTGTCTGTTGTTTGGGGTGTGGTCCACTTGTTCTCTGGATCTGTCTTATTTTTCGGCTCAAGCCTTACAACGAGCTCGCCAAATGGAAGAACGGTTTGGATATAATGCATGCCTTATGATGGGACCCACAGCACTTGATGACGTCAACACTCGGTGGTGTACGGTACACCACCCACCCAAAATCACTAAAAGAGGGCTCGGACGCCCTTGTTTTTCGACGCAGCGAGGGTTCCGGCCTTCTAGAACCCTAAAATCTCGCCCAAATCCAGGAAATTTCATATCTCACGATGATTTCTCGACATTTCGGAGAGGATTTCTCCGGATTTCGCTTGGATTTCTTCGGACGTCGATAAATTTCTCTCCTGTGACCCAGAAATGTCGACCACGGCCTGATTCCTCGCCAGAATCTCCAAGAAAGGGGGAAGTTGAAGAAAATTTGCAGAAAATCCTACTTACTTGTCGAGTGGCCCACCTCCAGCCAGGTACGCTCCGATTTCTTTTTCTTTTTTTTCTAATTCAATTTTTTTTTTAAATTCTCCACAAGCCGGATCCGATTTTCTGTCCGTGCATTTGTTTCCGACGATAATGGAGAGGAAATCTCGCCATATTGTCGATATATCGTGCGATATCGATGATATATCGGCCAATATTGAGATTTTGAATTTTTTGATATCTTCCGGTGGTTATCGGGGGTGTATCGTCTTGCAGTGGTGCGATACCGATAATATCGGCCGATATATCGGCCGATAGTATCGATATTTCGAACACTGGTTTCAATATCAGAAGCTGATAGAAGGATTTTTCTATTCGTTTTCTGATTAGAGGAATTACATGATCATAGAGTTTGGTTGGTATGAATGGGGGTCAATGACTCAGTGATCCGTGCATTGAGGGATTGTGGGGTGCTTGGGAGGAAATGAATGAGCAGATTATGAATAATGTCTACAGAAGTTTCTACATTAAGCACTTAAGCTTTACATACAAATCAAGGTGTCGGGGCCCACCATGATGGTTATGATTGCCTAACAAAAGTGATTCTTTAGATTCATATGCAATCCATGACTTCCCCTAGCAAATAGATGAACCACATTGTTGATTTGACCCATTTTTGGGTAAATGATTTCAACCGACTATGTCAGATCAGTTTGATTTTGTCACGGTAGCCCATGAAATATGAATTGTACATAATGAACAGTCTAGATCAATTGGCAGGACCGTCTAAGTGTCCCAATACAATACAACTTGGTGCATTGTAACTTATGGTTGTCTAAGACCACTGGAATATTTCTCAAATATAATTCCATTATATTTAAACCTGTTTATTTTGCACGATTTATCTTGAGGTGTTATGTGATACTCGGGCACTCTGAAATTGTACACGTGGCAGTCCAACCCACTGTCGCAAAGTCACAATCCCAATATCAGATTAGTTAAACAGTCCTAACCTCTGATTAGTGTGGGAACTCTTTTTGTGTAAATAGGTCCATTGGATAATAAAATAAGATTAAATTTTGGTTAGCGATACATCTACACTGGATAACATAATTTGTACGGTTTAGTTGACTTGTATGCCATGTATTGAAAGTTCTAAGCAATTTCTAAGTGCCTGCATATCATCTATCACACTCTGCTTGAGTATCAAAGTTTTTTCCAGTGCACTTATTAAGATAACCTGACACATGCATCGGCTAAAACTAACTGTGTATCTCTTTTGACAGGTTGAATATGTCAGGTCTGCTATTGATGCTACTCAGAGATCACTATCAGCATTGAAAGTTGCTCAGTTGAAATACAGAGTGGGCAGCTGTGAAAACAACACTTGATTTTCACTTCCATGACATGGATGGATTCATACGTCTGGTCCAGCTAGCATCAGAGGAGATTGACATTTAAACCATCAATCACAAAGATACAAATGGATGGCAATCTCAGCATTTTGTGGAGACATTGTATAGTGGCCCACACCTGTGACTCCAAATTTTGAAGGTCCAGTTGTACACAGTGTTCGAAGTATCGATATCGCTACAAGTTTCGCTGGCCAGGGATATGAAAACAGTATCAATATCATTGAAAATGCGGGGAAATATTAGAAAAATAGTAGAATTTTCAGCGAAACTTTAGGAGATGTTGCATGTGTTTTTGTAAGAAATCAGACCAATTATCCCATCCGGTCTATTTAACCATCCAAGTTACCATCTAAATATCCATTAGTATTACAAAATATCAACAACACATGATATTTCATCAAGAAATCATCAACAATTGGAAAGAAGCAAAAGATTGTGGTCTCAGTATCGTGTAATATCGAGACATTATCAATATTATCAATCAGAACACACCTTGATCCATAGCTCGAGTGGTAGACTGATTGAAAGATACCTGGTTTCAACACTTGAGGTCTTGGTATCGATCCCTAGTGGGGGTGGCTAACAGTGAAGTGTCAACTGACAGTGGGGTGTGCTAGCAAGTTAACATAAAAATAAAATAAAAAAATAAAAAATAAAATAAATCAGAAATTGAACACTACATACAACGATGTGCACATGAAAAAAGATGTGAAATAATTTCTTTTCTAATAAACAAACTTTTGATGATATCAATACGTTGGTAATATTATTGAAATATTCGTCGTTACATTTATGATACAAGCATTACCTAAAATTTACGTAGTTGCAAATATCGACAATACATTAACGATATTGATGCATTGGCAATATAAGCGACACTAAGAATTTACATAGTTGAAAATATTGACGATTATATTAGTGATATTGATACGTTGACGATACTCAATGATACATTGCTAATACCTAGAATTTCTAATCCTATCATAATATCAATATTATCAATATTACCTAGAATTTCTGATCCTATCATATTGCTATTGTTATCAAGAGTTGGAAATAAAGATCATATCGGAGATAATTCGAAGACTGGTCGTACATGTATGTGTATGATAGTGACCACAACATTAAGTTATTTATTTATTTATTTTTAAATGCCTGGTGAAATCCTGAATACATGTAAAATGAGTTGTTATTTATTTATTTTTAAATGCATACATGTGAAATGAGTTGTTATTTATTTATTTTTAAATGCATGGTAAAAGCCTGAATACATGTAAATTGATATCTCAACTGTAAAGCGATTCTTTCGTACCAGTGAGAGATTCAATCCCAAAATTCTGCGTTTACAAATAATGTATCAGTACTGCACAACTACTCTTCCTGCAAGAAATGAAATTTGAAGAAATGAAGACGTATCGCCAGGTTTTTGTTTGGAGAGGAATTATGAATTGGATATTGGATATGTGGCCTTTATTTTTGCAGAGTACACGTTATTATTATTATTTTTTAATAATTATATTAAATTCTAGCAAGTGGGCCCCATGGTTTGCGTCTTTGCCATGCCTCAAAAATATCCTCGATGGGACGAGATCTAAACCTTCCGATTTTTTAACAACAGATAGTTACGAAGAGAACCAGAGTCGTTCAAATGAAAGAGGGGCACTCAAGTGGTACTGGTTCCACCGTAAGCTTACAGTGGTACCAGGCAGACATCCAAACCTGCCCATCAGATGTGTGAACTCATGTTAATCCATGTATACAAAATCAGCTCGATTCAACAGGGAATAAGATGGAGGGAACAGCCAACCTTGATTTGCACCAGGGCCCACCTTAGTTGTCAAACAGCTGATGTCGACACGACACCCTATTTCACCAACAATACAAAAGGAGTGCCCGCGAAGCATCTACACACGTTTTTGGTTTAGAATCCAAGTGGGGCCCACCACTTAGATGGTTTAATTTTGAATTTACATTTTTCTCATTTTTTGTTGTGGTTAAGGGTGGTAATGGGTTTGGTGGCCTGATGAGCTTCACTTTGCTTTTCACCAGGCTTGGACTTATTAGTTTGGCCCATTTGCAAGGCTTTGGCCAAACATCCGTGCTCTGATCAATTTGAGAGCTTGGGTTCAAGTTATTTTAGCCTGACCCGTCCCAGCCTAATAGGGCATGACTCAACTTCACATGTACATCTTATATCCTACAAATGTCATTCAATCAATAACCTGACTCAGCCTAATGCCACATGACCCAATTTCATATGTACATCTTATATCTTATAAATGTCATTCAATACTTGACTAGGAAATCTATGCAGTTTTATTTATTTTTAATACATTCACACGCATACACACCCAACGTGGACACTCGAACCCATGACCTCAGTGTTGAAAGACAATTTGCCACTAAGCCATGAATGCAGCTCAAATGTAGATCATTAATTTTGTTCCTTTTAAATGCTTCTTTTTATGCACACGTGTCCTACTTAATCAACAGATAGATTAAGAATATTCGGATGGGAAATAGGGATTTTATTACTTTTCAGGCGGACTTGGTCTAGCCTAGGTCCAACCAATTTTTAGGGCTCCGGTTGGAGCTTGTTATGATAAGTCCATGCCAGATTTTGGCTGAGCTCGGATGTAGGGACTTATGAGCCTGGTCTAACCCAAACTCAACCCACCGTAGATCCCTAGTGTATTTAGGGGAGAGGAAGAGAGATGTGAAAGTGGTTTTGTAGACATCCCATCCAAATTGAGAATAATACTGCACTTCAAACACTTTGATGAAAACTCTCCTGAGTATCTCAAGAACCGTTGAAAGCAATGGGCCAAAAGGGAAAGGCCCTAGGTGTGTTACGGGAACACTCGACGGACACGATCGATAGATTTGAACCCCAATAAATTAAATTCCAACCGATAATCCCTATTCTCCAAAAACCCTAACCAGCTATCTCTCTAATAGAATTGATCTTAGCCAACCTGAGAAGTATCAGATGTCAAAACAAGAAAGGTCAAAATAAATCCCGAGAACTCTTGAAGGCATCTAGCGAAACCAATCAGTCGATCCTCTGGCAAAGATCATAAAAGAAACCCAACTCTTTAAAAGACTCAAACCATCGTGCATGGTAAAACACATGCAAAAATGGGTAAAGTAGACTATTGGCCCAGCATGAGCCAATGACAACTTGGCATGCTTTATACCTAAACAATATCACGCCTAACTTCTCAAACAACGAAATTTCAAAGCAGGGATGCACGTTGACACCATCGGCTCACCGTGAGGTAACAATTTCAATATATAAATTCACTGTAGCAGCTGCCATTCTGGAGGGGACAAAGGGGTAGAGAGACAAAGCGAGCGACAAGGCTGAGAGAAACTCGTTTGGGCGGGTCTTCTTCTCCAAAGACCTTAGAGATTCTTGACTAACGTAGAGGTCCTACGTAACTCAGGAGGCCAACCCTTGCAAAAAATCAGTCCACTAGAAAAGCCAAGTCAAGAGTATGGTTAGATTTGAATATCTTTGACCATCCCTTTTGCACAAAAAAGGGTGTCTGATCTCTCATTTTCTTTTCTACATTTCAATATAACTCGGATCACATAGCACTCCACACATTCCCAACATATCTCTGATATCATATTGGACTTTCAATTTTCTTTATTTTGCATCTCTTTTTCTTCATTACATTTGCCTATCTAGAGTTCTAAACTTTGTGATGTAAGGCTAGGATAACATTTTGTTTCATTTACTATGTTGTTACTTTATATTGCCTACCGGGAACCATTTGACTCTGCAGAGTAAGGTTACGTTCATTTTACTTTTTTCCTGCCCAGCCTCCTAGTGAGTCATGTGAAGCATGGCTAGATGCCTAGGAGTGTCAACGGGTTGGGTTAGGGCTAGGCCAAGCACTGTCCAAGCTTGATCCACATTATTAAACCTAAGTCCAAACCTGTCCCGGGCCAAAAATGTTGCTGCGAGTTGTGGCTCGTGTGGGTCCCATTGTGATGTTTTTGTGAAATTCACTCTAACCACCTTATGCATAACCCTATTTTAGGCCCAAGTCGCAAAAATCAGCCTCAGCCATGATTCAAGTGGACCACATGATTTGAAACAATGTATAAAATAATGTTCACCCTCCAAATGTTTTCTTTTGGTTTGGCTCACCTGAATCATGGATAGATTCCATTTTTCGGCCTTATGACTAAATTTTAGTGTGCCATCTAATGGTTGGAATGGATTTTATGTAATCATCATGGTGGGCCATGTAGAAATCAAGGGCCGACGTCCTATCCAATTGTTTCCTTTGGTGTGCCCAACCTAAATTACGGGTCAAACTGATTTTTCAGCCCCAAGCCTAACATGGGATTTCACATGTAGCCTCTAAAATAAAAAATAAAAAATCAAAGATGGGTTCATCTGCCAGTTGTTTGTTTGTCATATGATTTATAAAAAATAAAAATAAAAATAAAAAAAATCATTACCATTGTGCCATGTTGATGTGTATGAACGATCCACTCTCACCACTGGAAGTGTAATCCCAAACATAGGAACCAAAATTAAGGTTGATATGCGCTTCAGGTGAGCCACATGAAAGGAAACAATTGGGACATACATCCACCCTTGAGTTTTAAAAGGCTCATCTTAATAATGATATGAAATCCAATTTAACCATATTTATGCTTGAGTCCTAAAAAGAAGAGCTACCTGTGATTTATGTGGGCTATATCAAGGGAAAGGGCTGAGGGTGCATGTTTCTTGTACACTTTCTAATTGTGTGGTCCAACTGAATATGGATGGAGCTATTCTTTGGGCCTTGAGCCTAATATATCATGACACACCTAATAGTTGGGGTAGATTTTATATAAACATCACAGTGAGACCACACTCGAGCTGCAACTCCTAGTCCTATGGTCCAACCTTCCTTGTGAAATTTCTAATTGCCTTTTGAAAACTAAATGGGTCCGGGCGGGCCGTATGGGCTTTTGAACATCTGATCCAAGTTTGGCCTGCTTTAAAAACAAGGCTCTTTTTTAAGCTCAAGCTGGCCTAAGGGCCTGATCGTCCAACCCAAGCCCGACCCAGGTTAGCCCAACCCATTGATAGTCTTATAGATACATGATGTCAAAATCCTATTAAATTGTCTTTAAAAAAAATATGAAATTCCATAGAATAGAGATTGCAGGTTGTGCGGGTGGAAGAGGGTGTCTAATTCATTTCTCTTCTATTATCGAGACCCTTACTTAGAATCTACGGTTGTAGATCAATCGTAAAAGCCACTCGAATCAAGTGATGTCATGGTCATTCGACTTCTTAGCAACTTTAAGGAGGCGTTTGACACATGAAATTAGATGGGAATAGGTGGGATGGAATTGGATGTGGTGCAATTATTATATTTGTCAGTGATTGCCTATTAACGCTACGGGATGGAGATACGTGGACCATTGCTCAGCTAAAAAAGGTCCAAGATTGGTGGCTAGAACTAATCCAGTTTGGAAATTCCCAGGGTACCGTCCATTCATGATGGGTCCCAATGGCCGCTTAAACGAAACATATGTTCGACTTCCACAAAACAAAAATCCAATCAGCATCATGTATGTGCTATGTATGGGCCCCATGAATCTGCTGAAAATCTGATTTAAATAATAATGCAGTTTCACATTGCGACATCCAAAGAAAAACTCGCGACATTCAAAAAACAACAGCGCAAGATTCACATGAGTACTCCAGTCACATTATTGAGGGCCTTCTTGGCAATCTTGAATTTCCCGGTGGAGGATCTGCTGGCACTTACAATGTACTGTTTAATGAAGAACTCGAGGCTGTTTCTAAGCAGTTCCAACTCAGGGGCCCTGGCTATGCGGGTGAAGATGTTCCACACGAGTGCATCAGTCTTCTCGAATACAAATTCAAAAAGCATTCGGAAGTGCATAACCCGCTTTGCAGTGAGTTGCATGGGATCACTCAGGTCCACCGATTTCAAAACAGCAAGGGAAAGGGAGAAGGATGCAAGCATCTCTGCCACAAATCTTGCCAGATTCATTGACCTGTTTAGCTCCATCGATTCGAGTTCTTTGAAGTGGTCCCATAGGCAATACTGGAAAAAAGAATTCATGGCACAAAAAGAAAAAAGAAAAAAGAATGAGATTAGAAAGCTGAGTGAGAATATCAAATATCAAATTAAGCTGAAATTCATGCACTTCACGCAGTCTAAAGTTGGTAGATGAATATTGTGCTGGCGTGTTAGTTGTGGAAGGAGATTTGGAGAGTGCCAATTTGTGCACATTGGTTATAGGAAAGGTATAGCAAAATGAGAAGTCTAGTTGGGTCTATTTTCTATCATTTCGGGTGGAGCGAGTAAAAAGCTGCTATCCGCACAGATATTGACACTTGTTTGGGGCCCATTTGCATGCATGTCCAAACCTGTGTTCAGAGAAGAACCCTTGTTTTAGTTGGAAATTGGTGTTCTGCAGCCATTTGGAAACCCAGACAAAATCTTCGTTTTCCAGATCCACCAATGAAATATGTGCTAAAAGGGCTACTTGCAGAAAACCAATTGGATTTTTTTCAGCGAGTTGACGAAAACATCGCCTTTTGCAGAAGTTGCATTCAAATAGCCCCTTGGTTTCTAGCTCCTCTCTGTTGATTTAATGCCTTTTTTTAAAATTAAAAAAAAATAAAAATTGTGGGGGGGGCGGGCGGGTACTGATTTTATTCAGGCCTAAGAGGCCAAAAAAAGCAAACAAAAGAGAATGAAAATACAACTAGACAGACATAAGAAGAAGATGAAAGAAAAGAAGTCAATCCTCTCACTCCAAAGGGACCAAATGACCGCCAACAGAGCGACCCTCCATTTAGGATTATCCTTTCCCCCTGGCCCTGGCAAGTGCTAAGAACTAAACAGAACAATGATTGAAGAAGGCATCACCCAGGAAACACCAAACTTCATTAAAACACTGCTCCAGACTTCAGAAGCTAGGCTGCAATGAATGAGGAGGTGGTCAACAGATTCTGCATCCTTGTAGCAGAGGTGACAGATATTGGGAAGAACCATGGCTCTCTTTCGAAGGTTGTCAATCATCAGAATCCTATTCCAATCCACCAGCGAGGCAAAGGCAGCCACCATAGGAGGGGCTCCATAGGACCACATAGCGCCAGTGTGACTGCAGGAGATCTGGGAATCAAGGCAGGAGATTGAGGAACAGAACGATTTCACCGAAAAGGCACTAGATTTATTAAGCCACCAGACTGGAGAATCCTTAGTGTCTAGATTAAGCTGCAGCCCTTATGATCGGGAGAGAAGGCGGATCAAGTCGTCTTTCTCAGCATCAGATAGATTTCTCCGGCAGGGAGGGACCCAAACACCCCCTTTCTCCAGAAGATGAGAAGCAATTAGCAACTGAGACATTTGGACTTGAGCAAAGGGCAGGCAACTTGGAGAAATCTGACCTAAGAGAAGAATCCCCACGCCAGATATCGTCCCAAAACCTGACCCTAACCACACCTACCACAGAAAAGCTCAGCCCATTGAGAACCTTGGAGTAAGCCTAGCAATAACCTTCCAAGCATGAGAAGAGAGAAAAAGGGATGTTTCCTTAATCCATCAACCCATTGAGATGCCATATTTACTAACAATAATACGCCTCTAGAAGCTCTCTTCCTCCACCACCCAAACCTCCAAACCCATTCATCCAAAAAAGCAGAATTCACCTCATTGAGCTTTTTAATCCCAACACCCCCTTTTGCTATAAGGTTAACAGATACCCTTCCAATTAAGCAAATGAAATTTGCTCAAGACCGCACCTCATTGTGACAGAAAATCCCACTGCAGCTTATCAATCCTAGCAATGACCGACATAGGGCAATGGAAAAGAGACAAAGTAGAGAGGAAGGTTAGATAACAATGCCTTAATGGAAGTAATTCTTCCTCCAAGAGGTAGGAGCTTACTTTTCCAGGAAGAAAGCTTCCTTTCCATCCTCTTTATAACCTATACCCCAAGTGAATTGCAGGCTTCCCCAGATAGAGAGGGAGACCGAGATAAGAAGCAAGAAGAGAACCAGACCTATGCCCAAAAACCTCTGCAAACCATGAAACTTCAAATAATAGGAAGATGGATCCCAAACATCTCGCTTTTATCCACATTAACTCTAATCCCCAAGACCACTTCAAAACATCTAACAATTTTCCAAAGATTATCAACCATGACCATCAATTCCGCAAAAAATGAGAATGTCATCATCAAATTGGAGATGATTAGATGGAAAAGGAAAATTAGGAACATCAAAACCTTGAAACAGCCCTACCAGCTGACCTCTAACCAGCATCTGACTCAATGCTTCCAATACAATAACAAAGGAATGGAGAAAGATGGTCCCCTTGTCGGAGGCCTCTTGATGCCTTGAAATAACCGAACAAGAAACCATTTATAAGAACCAAAATTTTTGCAGAAGAGACGCAAGCCCTGATCCAGCTTCTCCATTTCACACCGCATCGAATTCTTCCCAGCATTAGTCCAAAAAGGACTAATCAGCATAGGCTTTTTCTAAGTCCAACTCACAGAACACTATCACGGGTCTGCCAACCAGAAATAGAAGCACTCTGAAAGGGAGAGATGACCATAGGCAGACAACCCTCATCCTCTGGCTCAAGAGTTTGACGAGAAATTTATATGGGCTTCCAATAAGGTTGATAGGACTGAAGTCCTTCAAACTAATTGAGCCTTCACTCTTAGGGCTAAGAGATAAAAATGTGCTACCCATTTCAGATGGGATGTTGCTGAAGGAGAAATTATAGTCAATGAAACCCAGAAGATCTAGTTCAACCAAGTCCTAGAAAATCTGATAGAAAGCCAAAGGGAACAAGTCTGGACCCAAGTCTTTATCCCTAGTGAGATAGGAGACAACTTCTTCAACATCATCCTCCTGAGGAGGCAACTCGAGAGAGAGGTAGCCTCCTCAGGTTAGGTATAGTTAAAATGATGGGGACATCTCGCGCACATGCACCCACCACCCACCACTCCCCGCGTACGCAAGGAGGAGGGCCCCACCATCGATCCAGATCGATGATGACGTCCAGGGAGGGCCTCCTATTTAGAGGGCTGCGTTTTGGTTCGTTGGAGTGGACTCGATAGTCATGTGAATCCCACTATGGGTTCTCATGATTGTGGCCCACTATTCTAAGTAATCTAGTACTTTGAGTTTTGCTTATTATTGTTATTAGGAATATCATGGACGGTTTAGATTGCTTTGATTAATTGTAATTTTTTATTACTTCGTCGCCAAGTAATAGGTTGCGCACATGACGCGAGTTTTGGAGTATAGGGTTTTATTATAAATAGGCACCCCTTGTAGTCTTTTTAATTCAATGAAGATTAATAAAATCGCTGTATTTTTCTCCTCTATATTTCTGAGTTGTGGAGATTCAATTGGGTGCGAAACCCTCCCTTCCTTGAAGGGCTGATTACCGTGGTGCGAAGCCATACCTATCTCAATTCGCCCCCCATCTTCTTCCATCCATATTTCTCTTCCTACAATCATTTATGCTTCAAATCCATCCTCTATTACAACCGTTTTTCTCTCTAAAGTAGATTTCCAGAATCTAGCCCTGCAGGAGGGCTGAAACTTCGGTAGAGCATCATGCACAAACGGTGCATCGGATCGAGCTAAGATTTGGGGGTTTTAGAGTCCATCCCTGGCCGACTAGGGCCAAGGTGGCCTTTTTCTGAATAATAGGCCCCACACACGTGCTGCTGGGATCATACGCACGTGCGTCTGGGCCATTGTTGCTGTTCACACGTGCGGTACTTCTCTGGTTCATCTCTCATCTCTTTCACTCATCTTTCACCCAAAATCCCTAAACCTAACCCTAAATTACTCAAATCCCCAAATTTATGCCCTTTCTTCAACCTTAAGGTTCTTTGAATTGAAATTTCTAAATCCCTTGGATTGGGGGAATTATTTTTGTGCATGTGTGGATGAATTTACCCTCATTTGATTCTTGTTTGGTCTATAATTTTGATTGATCTGGCCCTAGCATGTGTAGGCCTGGACCAGCATAAGATTCCCCTTGATTGAGTGTTTGAACTTTTGTGTGGGATGTGAAATTTCGTGTAATTGTTTATGAACTAGTGTGATCTAAAGCTTGAAATCTTGCACATCATACTTGAATTGTCCTGCATCATAAAAGCAAGGTTATCCAAAGTCGGCCACATCCAATCTTCACCTGATAGTATATTTGAATAAAAATTCATGATGGCATCAAATATATATTTCTTATCTTTGAGCTTGATACAGTCCACCACAAGGGAGGTGATGCAATTGGACTGAGCCTTGGCACTGGCTATCCCATGGAAAAACTTTGTATTTTTGTCTCTATCTTTTAGGGAAGTTGCTCGTGAGCACTAACATCACTTGATCTCCTCCTCCTTGAGCCTATAGCTATAGGCAGCAGAGAGCTTATCTTTAGCAGCCAAGTCCGAGTCTGAGAGCGAGCTATCCTCCTTGATGTCGAAGGCTTTAATCTCTCGCAGAATAGAGAACACTTCGAGCTCCCTTTACCCAAAGACTTCCTTGTGCCAGAGCTTGAGCTTCGCCTTCATCGAGAGTTTTTGCAAGAGTTTGACACTGCTCCTCCTGCAACTTTGAAGGAAGACCACCAATCTGAGATCATAGATTGGAAATCTTCCACCTCAAGACAAGCTAATTCAAAATGGAAAGGTTTTGGACCCCGGTCAACCTCATCTGTTCCCAAGAGAATGGGACAATGATCCGCGACATGTTCAAGGAGACCCTTCTGATAGGCCAAAAGAAATTTACGAACCCAATCAAAAGAAACTAATAACTTGTCCAATCTAGTCATGGCGAGCTTCGCTCAACCAATTGACCAAGTATACTTGATACCACCCAAAGGCAAATCCACTAACTCATGTTTTAACACCCAATCAGAGAAGCCCTTCATACTGCAAGAAATAGGACCTAGAGGAAATTTCTTGTGCCTGAACCGAACAATGTTGAAATTTCCTCTAGGTCCTATTTCTTGCAGTATGAAGGGCTTCTTTGATTGGGTATTAAAACATGAGTTCAGGCACAAGAAATTTCCTCTAGGTCCTATTTCTTGCAGTATCCCCCCAAAGGAAAAAAAAAAAAAAAAAAACCTTGATAAACTATCCTCCTTAACCTAGAGATTAGAATCCAAAAAGATGAGAATCCCTCCCACCAATCCAACCGAATCGAGGGCCACACCCCTTTGCGACCCAAAAAGGATTTAACCAATCTATGATACAAGGATTGGAGTTTGGTCTCCCGAAGGACAATGTACGAGCTTTAGATTGTTGATATACATCTTTAACGAGGATGTGTTTCTAGGGGCACCCGAGCCCTCTAACATTTCAACTAAGGATCTTCATTAAAACACAACTCTGACCCCTTAACCGCTTCCTAGCACTTCTGGGAATGTCATTAACCATTCCTTGTTGATCCACCCTCAGGTTTATTAGCTCCCTACAATCCTTAAGAGTAACGGCTTTTCTAGGATAGCCACCATGCGCCATACGAATCCCACACTCCACCAACTGGAAAAGAGCCACATAATCCTCACCTTTGGTATCGAAAACCATCCTAAGGAGATGGCCCACATGATCGATAGCTCCTCGAATCCACCTTTTCCCCCTAACTACCGCCACCAGACCTTCCAAGACCTTTAAGGAGCAACGAAGAGAGCCCCTTTCTCCCACAACTACGCTGGACTTTGGGTCAATAAAGGAGACCGCGAAGATTCGAGCATCTTCCCTTTCAAACCTCCGTCTCCAGATTCTCCCTGACCGCGAAGATTCGAGCATCTTCCCTTTCAAACCTCCGTCTCCAGATTCTCCCTGCTATCGATTCATCTTTGGGATTGGGATTAGTGAGTTATGGCAACGAGGCTTCAGAGACCCTGTGGGCTGTTACAAAATTGTCAAGTGAAGATTAGGAGGTGGGTCAGCAGAAGGCAGAGTTTGAGTGGAAGGCTTGGAAAAAGAAGTCTCCTTGGAAGATGCAATGATCATCATGCCTTTGCGAGCCTCTCCATTTACTGTTCTAGGTGCGGTGGAATGCAAGGGGGAAAGGACGCTAGATGATGTCAGTCTTCACTTTGACTTGGCGAGCGGTTCAGTTTCTACAGAACAACATAGATGGTCGAAAGATGTGCTTGAACAAGTTGAGAGTTTGATTGGTCTGTCCTCTGGAGCGTGGAATGAGGACGTCACTGATTTCTATCATTTTGTTAGAGAGAGCTATGCATAGACTGCAAGAAGTTCAGATGTCTAAGAGTAAGAAGTCCCCTAACGGATGGAGAGAACTTCCTAGCCTCGAATGTTCCATCAATTACGATGCTTCTAGGAAAGCAAGTGCAAGCAAAAGGGGTAGATCCGGTATGGCCATTTCTCAATGACTATATTGTCTTGGAATACTAAAGGTCTGGGTTGGAGGATTAAACGAGCTCAGGTGCAAAAGGTTTGCAAAAAGGTCAAAGCAAAGATTATCACATTGCAGGAAACAAAGCTCCAACTTATAGATTTAGGTATGTTAGACTCTTTCTGGGGTGTAACCAATAAAAACTAAGTTACGGTCGATGTGGTTGGATCAGTAGGAGGTATTCTTGTAGCCTAGAACTCCAACCTTTGGAAGAAGGTGGATTCTGTTCAAGGGAGTTTTTCTTCATCTGTCAAGTTGAGCGAGGTTGCTACGGGCAGCAGTGGGTATTTATGCTATCCATCAGTCAAAGATCTTTTATGGGGCAAGTTGGACTATGTTAGGCCAAGATGGGACGTGCCTTGGTGTATTGGCGGGGACTTCAACATTGTCTGCTTCCTTGAGGAGAAATCCAATGGTGGCCACGTTACCTGCAACATGAGGAAATTCGCTGACTGGGTGTCGAGGCACGACCTCGTGGATCTACCGCTTCAAGGGGCAAAATTCATGTGGTCCAATGGGCAGCAAAGTGCTATCCTATCTCGTTTGGACATATTCTTAGTGTCCCTGGAATGGATTGATAAACATCCGCTGGTTTCACAACGTGGCCTGCCTCGAACTGTTTTGGAGGTGGCCCAAGAAAATTGGGGCCCAAAGCCCTTCAAGTTTGAGCTGGCATGGGTTGAGATTGAGGGATTTAAGGAGAAGGTAACTGAATGGTGTAAGTCCATTGAGGTGGATGGTTTTGGTAGATTCCGGCTATGTAAAAAACTCAGACTTTTGAAAGAAAAGATTAAGGTGGGAAAAAGGAAGTGCTAGGGGCCCACGAGGCCAAGTTTGATGGGATGGCAAAAGAAATTCATGAGCTAGATCTGTTACAAGAGGCGGGTACCCTGTCAGAGAAGGGTAGAATTAAAAGGGCAGCTTTGTCCCGATTAAAGTAGAAGAAGATGAAATCAAGTGGCGGCAAAGGTCTAGACAAGTGTGGCTCAAGGAGGGGGATAAAAATATTCAATACTTTCACAACATAGCTAGTGCCCGGGGGAGATGCAATCGTAGATCCAGCTTGGAAATTTATGGCGTTAGGACTATAGATGAGGTGAAAATTTGCGATTTCGTTGTTTCCTACTATAGGAGGTTGCTATCTGTTGATTGTTGGAATAGATCGCGCCTCGATAATCTGGTTTTTGACAATTTCGCAGAAGCGGAGGCTGCATCTCTTGAAGCTCCATTCACGGTTGAAGAAGTTAAACTGGTGTTAGACTGTGTGGTGATAAAGCTCCAACTCCGGATGGTTTCCCTATGGCTTTCTTTCAGTTGTTTTGGCACATCCTTGGTTTTGATCATGGACTTTGTGTCGAAGTTTCATGGGCGCAATAGATTGTTTGTGGAGATGGGAGCCTCTTTTATTGTTCTCATTCCTAAGACTGATTGTGCGAAGCAGCTCAAAGACTTTCAACCGATTAGTCTCATAGGGGTCCCTATAAGATTCTGGCTAAAATACTTGCGTTGTGAATCCGAGTAGTCCTCTTAAAGGTTATTGCTGAGAATCAGGGGGGGTTTGTGTTGGGCAAGCAAATTCTTGATAGCGGTTTAGTTGCTCATGATGCGTCAATTCAAGACATAGAGAACGGAAGTAGGTTTGGTGTGTAAGCTTGATTTGGAGAAGGCTTACGACCACGTTGATTGGGGTTTTTTGGACTACATGCTTCATCATTTGGGCTTTGGAGATGGAGGAGTTGGATACGATCTTGTATCCAAGTTGCATCTTTCTCGGTTATGGTCAATGGCTCCCCCAGAGGTTCTTTAAGGCCTCTTGGGGCCTCAGGCAAGGGGATCCCCTATCTCCCTATCTTTGTGGTCGTTGGTGAGGCTTTTTAGCAAACTGTTGCATAAAGTGGAGTCGAATGGTCTAGTGAAGGGTTTTAAAGTTGCGGATAATGGAGTTACCATCAGCCACTTGTAGTATGTTGACGACACCTTATTATTTTGTAATGCAGATGCGACATTGGTGGACAACCCATGGAAGATCATTGTCTGCTTGGAAGCTAAAGGTTAACGTCAACAAAAGTGAGATGCTGAGAATTCATGTTCCTCATGAGGAGGTTGCCACTTTTTTTGGAGTTTTCGATTACAAGATGGGTTCATTTCCATCCACCTATCTCAGTCTCCCTTTGTGTATTGGAAAGGCACCTGTTAATCTATGGGACAATGTAATTGAAAGGATCGAGAAAAAGCTTTCGACTTGGCAATGTAGGTATGTATCCTATGGGGGGAGACTTACTCTTATTAAAGCCGCTTTTTCGAATATGCTGATATACTTCATGTCGCTCTTCAAATGCCCGACCAAGGTGGTTGATAAACTTGAGAAGTCGTAAGGGGATTTCTTCTAGAAGGGGGCCAATGCGGGGAGAAAGTTCAATCTCCTTAGCTGGGGAGAGGTCTACAGGCTGATGACAGAGAGAGGCGTGGGGATTAAGAGCTCGAGTCTCATGAATCTCACTCTTCTCGAAAAATGGCATTGGAGGTTCGATGTCGAATCAGGGAGATTGTGGAGGGAAATCGTGGCCAGCAAATATGGCATTGCATAGGGTAGATGGAATGTTAAGAGGTCGTCGCTATATTGTGCCTAGGGTATTTGGAAAGGCATTGCGACAACTGAACATCTAGTCCAAAGTAGAGTTGTGTTTGCTCTTGGGAATGGGTCTTACATGCATTTCTGGATGGACACTTGGTGCAATGACTTGGCTCTCCAGGAGGTTTTTCCTAGATTGGCCCTTCTTGCCTCAAATCGCCAAATTACAGTGGCCAGATGCTTTTCTACTGTTAGGGACACTATAGTTTGGAGTCACCTTGTCGTAGGAACATGATGGATGATGAGGTGCATGACTTCATTGCCCTGATGAATCTATTGAAGCCCGCGACCCTCTCTTCGGATGAGGACTCCTTGATATGGAAAGCCCACCCTTCTGGGAGATTCTCTATGTGATCGTTGTTCCATCCGCTATCATCCACAAATAGATCCACAAGCCCATCTCATCCTTTTCACCAGTGGTTCGATGGGGCTCCTTTGAGAGTGGCAATGTTTGTTTGGCTAGTGGGAAGAAAAAGAATTTTGACGATTAATAACTTGCAGCGAAAATACCTTATTCTCCCTAACATGTCTGATGTGCATGAAGGATGCGGAATCTATCAATCACTTGTTTATCCATTGCCCTTTCGTTCAAAGAGTGTGGGATTTTTTCTTCTCCGCGATGCATTTAGCCTAGGTTATGCCAAAGTCCGTAGATGTTCTTCTTCGGGCTTGGCATGATGGCGGAGTTCATAAAGCTGGGAAAACAACTCGGTGGTTGTTCATCATGGCTATTTTTTGCGCCATTTGGAAGGAACGGAACGATTAGTGCTTCCAGAATAGATGCACCTCAGTCAACGACCTCATTTGGAAGGAACGGAACGATTAGTGCTTCCGGAATAGATGCACCTCAGTCAACGACCTCATTTGGAAGATCTTTAATCTTTTATTGGATTGGGTCCCTCATGTAGATGCAGCTAGAACTGCTTTTTTATCTTTTATGTTCATCTTTGTAGCTTTGTATTATTTTCCCACTTCGTAGGCGTGATAATAAATTGTTGTTTGCTCTAAAAAAAAATTGTTATTAGTGATGAAAAGTGTTGATTACATCGTATATGATGTGCTTATACAAGCAAGAGAAGCCATATATTCTTAATTTGACTCGAAATAAGACATCTTCTCGAAATAATAAAAATTAAAAATAGTAAAAAGAAATTAGCCTACTAAAACTCATAACAAACCCTTAGATGATTAAAACAAAGACTATAGTCACAATCAGACTCTTAAAACAAAAATACTAAAAATAGTTAGCTTTAACTTTAAACCCTAATTTGACCCCCAAAATGATTGAATTTGGCCAAGCTATTAAGGTTCTTGGCTAGGGCATAGAGATCGTTGATAGTTTTCCAACGACATATCATACAGGTGAAACAGATAACAATCACAAAGTTATGGCCATTGCAAGCTATAACACATTAGACCCTTGGATCAAACTTTCTAGCTCTATTTCCTTTGATCCTAGTGGTCCATGTGATTGTCCTCGACTTTGTCTTACACCACCAACCCATGCTGTACAATTGGTTGCAATAATGAGGATGTTTACGAAGGAAAAAGAGTTGCTTAGGCCTGCGACGACTAGATTTGCAACTAACTTTATAGCCTTGGAGAGTTTGTACCAGCATAGGGGAGAGTTGAGTGAGATGTTCGCTTACCAAGACTGGCTGAACATAAAACATCGGAAGAAAACATCAGGGACACCAGATGAGGTTGTGAAGACCATAGGGGGCAACAAATATTGGAAGGTCTAGAAGATCCTAAAGGTGATGGAGCCACTAATGAGGGTCCTCCTTATTGAAATCGATGAAGCACCTATCATAAACTTCCTCTATGATGCCATGGATAAGGCAAAGTTGGCAATTCAACGTAATTGTTCAAACTGGGAGGTCTATTGGAGGATGATTGACAAGAGATGGACAAAACAACTCCATTACGAACTTCATGCAGCAGGTTACTATCTAAATTCTAGATACAGATATGCTCAATCATTTGTTGCAGATGATGAGGTTCATGTCAGGCTAAAGAATGTGATAAAGATATTAGACCTTTACTTAGATATGCAAATAAAGGCGTTGAATGAATTAGATACATATGGAAATCAGTAAGGTAGCTTTAGAGATACTCTTCCACAACATGCAGTATCTACGTTGTCACTTGCCGAATGGTAGATGAATTTCGAAGAGAGTGTGAAGGCTCTCCAAAAAATTGCAGTAAGAGTTTTGAGCCAGACAACATCTTCTTCTAGATGTGAAAGGAACTGGAGTTGTTTTGCACTTATTCATTCGAAGAATAAGAATAAATTGCAAACTAGGATGTTGGATAGACTTGTATTCATGCACTACAACAAAGGACTAAGAATGAGGCGACATCATAGAAGCATTATTGCAGCAACTATCTGTGACACAGACTATTGTCGAATAAACTTCGACGATATTTATCAGAAGGATGACCTGCTTGGTTGGAAGCAAGAGAAAAACAAATAGAAGAGGATAGTGAAGAATTGGAAGTGGATGACCTAATAATACGCACACGCAGCAAGAGAATCGTGCAACTGTGTTGGACCCAGAAAGAGGGGCATATTTCATGCAAAGTCCAGCTCAGTAGAAGAGTACGAGCAGTAATAACAACGAGACCGAGACGGATGATCATAGTAGCGATGGTGATGATGCACCTGATGTTGGTCCCACTTCTGGTGTTGCTCAGTACACCGGCATACAATCGTCTACAGATCGTGAGGTCGATGAGCATCGACAGGGTACGTGAGGTCGGACTTATGAGTCTACTGAGTCACGATACAGATAGCGGGAGGCTGGCTATAGTGGTGCACCACCGGGAGGTCCGTAACATCAACAGTAGGCTTATGGTTCTAAGCATTATGGATATTCTTATGGGCAATGGGATTATACAGAGCCTATTCTATCACATTCATGTTGGAGTAGTCCTCTTAATCCACATGTTCCATATGATTACAAATATCCAGATCCAAATCTAAGTTATTCAGAGCAACCTGAGTACGGGCACCAGTATAACTATTTGACGAGCACTGGTGGATGTCCTTACTCGGGGTTGGAGTCGTTGCCTAGTCAGGATCAGTCATCATCTGGTTTTGTTGACCTGATCTTTCCCTTTGGCATGGGATATTATAGATATGCAACACCTACTCCGCAACCGCAGCCTAATGATGACGAGGACGTGGGGGTTGAGCAACCACAACAAAACGGATTTTCATTTTGGCGGTGACTCGAGAGTTTTATTAAGGTAAGTATATTTTTTTAAAACATTATTTATATTTAAGGTAAGTATTTATATACCCATTACCCACACATTCATTGCCACTGTCGAACTTGTGCTTAAAATAACTCTCCTGACAACCAATTAAGTAATTCTTAATCAAGTTGTAGGGGAGTTAATCAGATACTACTATTTTTTATTTTTTTTTTCTTTTTATATCTTGAGGATGACAGGACGAGAATTATAAGAGAGGAGAAATCTCTAGCATGTTCAAGATTTTAAATAGAATAAAGTAAACATTGTAATTTATGTAAGTCCTCACCTCACACTCCTCAAGGATAGGTATCTAATGTAGAATTGCAGAATAAAATATGGAAAATAATAGCAAACACCTACAAATGTGAGATATTTTGATATTAAATTCATTCTAATATATCTATCATTAGTATTAGATAGTTAGAAAATTAAATCCATGAATTTTGCAGTCAATTCTAGGCTGTCAGGTTCATAAATTCATCAAACCACCCGATATAGCTTTCTCACCAAAGAGTGGATCATTACACTATCATAAACATGTTCAAAATTATAAATGAATGAATATTTGGAATATTTTGAATTTTCTGAATTTAATAGATTTTTATTTTTATTTTTTATTTTAGAAAAAAATAAAAAATCATGACCATTACAGGGGGCGATAACAGTGGGGACTGTTACGCCCACCGTTATCCCAATGGTACACCTTGGATGAGACTTGAATGTCCAACCTCATTTGTGAGGAGCACACATCAAAACCACTCTAATGTTTGCTACTTCTGTGATAAAGCAAACATTTATTTATACCAATACTATTGTAAACATGTATTATTAATCTAAAAACTTCCATTATTAATCAACCTTTCCCAAAAAATGTATTATTAATATAAAACTTCTTAATTTAATTATTAAATATAGAGTCGATTCAACTAGTGTCTGTAACAGTAGTACCGTTACATGTATTGTTAGCTGAGGATACGAAAACATGTATTGATGTCGCCGATATTATAGTTGATACCCGAAAATGTATCACTGACTGAAGGAAACACACACATACACACACAAATATACACACCGAAGACTACCTTGGCTCACAACCCCCGTGCGTGCTTTCAGATGTGGAGGATTCTATTGGTTGGGCTGCATCCGCTATCTATTCCTTTTGTCGCTCCAATCGAAAGATAGCCTGCTTTGTTGCCTTACCCCGAGTTGGGGCGGTGGTGGCACAAGCAGTGTGAAGGGCTACCACCAAGTTAATCTTACCAGTAGTCATATACTTGTGTCAAAGATTACCCGAGCCGAGCGACAAATCCACTCATCGCTATTTCACATCCAACCGAGGCATGTCGTCAGCCTTCATCCGCTTCCCTCCCAACAATTTCAAGCACTCATTGACTCTCTTTTCATAGTCATTTTCAACTTTCCCTCACGGTACTTGTTCGTTATCAATCTCGTTGTTCCTCAGCGCTGGGCTCATGCGGCCAAGGAAGGGCGGAGAGCTTGGTGCGACGAGCGTGAGCGTCATGCTTGAGTGTCTAACCAAGGGCATCGCGTGTAGACGGTGGGCTCAAGCGGCACCAAGTGAGGGCATTGTGCCGTGATCCGAACACTTCAACAGACCATTCAATCGTTAGAAGCAACGGGCGGTGTGTACAAAGGGCAGGGACGTAGTCAACGCGAGCTGACTTGCACTTTACTAACATTCCTCGTTGAAGACCAACAATTGCAATGATCTATCCCCATCGCGATGAAATTTTCAAAGATTACCCTGGCCCGTCAGTTGAGGCTATAGACTCGTTGAATACATCAGTGTAATGCACGTGTGGCCAAGAACATCTAAGGGCATCAAAGACTTGTTATTGCCTCTATCAATCCATGATCCATCCATTCATGTATACATGCATACATAAACACATACAAACATGCACTTTCATGTTGCATGCAACCCAAAAAAAAAAAAAAAAATGGAAATTTTTTTAATAAATAGATTTTTGGTGATATCAATACATTGGCAATATTATCGAAATATCGTCAATACACTAGCGATACAAGCGACAGCTGGAATTTACACAGTTGGAAATATTGGCGTTACATTAGCAATATCGATACATTGGTGATACAAGCGACACCGACACCTAGAATTTACATAGTAGAAAATATTTGTAATACATTAGTGATATCGATACATCATTGATACTTAGCAATATATCACCAACACCTGGAATTTCTGATACTACCAGTGTTAATGGTATCTCCGAGCTGGAGATACGGATAATATCAGGGACATTATCAATATCTTGGGGATACTCCGAACAATGGATTCAAGTAGTCTCTAGGTCAAACCCAACCCAATGAACATCGAGTTGATTGGTGACTTGACTCGGAACTTAGGTAACAATGCAAAGGCTCAAAGTTGAACTGATTTACCATTGGCTGACCATGCAAATTTCTATTGTTTGCACACAGATGTCTTCTATATTCTACTTTACCTGATTTGTGGGTCTATTGTACACTAGGTTGTAATTGGCAATCCAATTCAACCTTTTCGGCTCGATGAGAACAGCTCTGACCTATTATTATCTCACCATTATTTGGTGGGCAGAGCACATTTCATTGATCATTGAAAGTAGGAACACCCAACATACCCAAAGACATCTACCACCCAATTTGGTCCAGTTCTTTTACAAGTTTATCTGATTCAATTTGCTAAACATTGCTGCAACTTCAAAACTAGAACGACAGGGGAAAAACGCAGATAAAAACCTAGATAAGAAAAGAAAGAGCTCTGCTAAGCCCACACGTGTGTGCAATAAATCTCATGTACACGCCACTCCATGTGCCACTGTGGCACAATAGGTCTGAGATCCAATCCATCCATCAGAATGACACCAGTATATTGATGCCCTAGCCCAAGAGCTGTTTCCGATATTGGGGCCCACATGCTGAGGTAGACCAGATCTATTTTTGGGAAAACATGTACAAGGTTGGACAATCTTGATAGATGGATTGGATCTCATAACTATGAGAAAGATGGAGAGAGAGGAGGAATTCATGAATACCTGTAAGGTGAACTTGTGATTCTTGTCATGACTACATAACTTGGAAGCCAGGACAGTGTAATACTTATTGAACAGCTTCTCTTGCAGACAGCACTCTACAAGGACTCTCATGATTTCTCTATCCTGCACATTCACATTCATGTATACACCAATATGCAATTAAATATAGAGGGGGGCAGAAATAGATGAAAGATATAAAGGAGCACAATATACGGACCTGCTTCCCAGGCAAATCCAGCCTCAGAATCTTCTCAAATGCATCAATGTAATCTTCGCCACTCATGATTATACAAAAGATTGCTCTCCTGGCATCTGTATTCATCCTCTGTGCAGCTGCGAGCTGCAGCAATTTCTGAGCTTCTAGAACCTCTAGGTCAATCGTGCTTGCAACTTCCCGGACATCATCTGTCGTAGAGGCAGTATCCCCCGACAGCCACCATTGGCCTTTCTTGTCAGGATCCAGAAGCTTCTTCCATTTGAGCCCACGAAGTAAAGAATCCTCTACTCTCAACTGCAATTGAAGCTTCAAAGATGTTAATGACGCCTCAAATTGGTTATTAACAAAGACGCAAGTTGAGAAAAATGGAATCAAACTGGGAACTTGACCAATCCAATCAGTTTTGATGTTCTGAGAACGGATTAACAAAAACAAAGAGATTATCTGAGAAATTCTAGATCAGTCATTTAGTGTCATTCATCTGAGGCCTTTGGTTTGGTGAGCCATGTCATTATCTAATGGTAAAGATAATGTAAAGAGTCTTAATGCGCCTTAATTGCAGAGACTCTCTCTCTCTCTCTCTCTCTCACACACACACACACACACGCACACACACACACACATTGCATGTAGCCCTACCTTTCCCTCTCTCACTTTTCTCTCTCTAACCCTGCTCCACATGTGTCGCACATGCCACACACTGCATAGCTCACATCCCCATGAAGCGTCTCAATTATAGAGACTTGCATGCAGGTTCTATCTCATGTGCCTTATTCGAGTGCGGTTGGCAGCTTAATGTATGCCATGGTCAGTACAAGACCGGATATTTCACATGCAATGGGTGATGTTAACATATACATGTTTAACCTCGGTAAGCAACAGCAAGAGGCAGTGAAATGGCTTCTTCAATATATTCAAGGTACGCAGGACTACGTCTTGACATTTGAAAAATCAAGGGCTAAGTTAGTAGGGTGTGTGGATTCACATTACGCGGGCAATGTGGAGACTAGAAGGTCGACTTAGTGTTACTCGTTTGTGTTAGCGGGTGGAGCGATCAGTTGGATATCGAAGCCTCAGTATGTGGTGGCACTTTCCACGACCGAAGTTTGAGTATATGGCCTTTGGTTTGGTGAGCCATATCATTATCTGATGGTAAAGATAATGTAAAGCATCTTAATGCGTCTTAATTATAGAGACTCTCTCTCTCTCTCTCTCTAGTACACTTTGCACGTAGCCCCACCTTTCCCTCTCTCTCGCTTTTCTCTCTCTAACCCTGCTCCACGTGTGTCGCACATGCCACACACTGCACAACTCACATCCCCATGAAGCGTCTCAATTACAGAGACTTACAATAAAGGCCCTCCCTCCCTCTAGCACACTGCATGTAGCCCCACCTTTCCCTCCTCTCTCTCTTACTTCTCTCTCTAACCCTGCTCCATGTGTGTCGCACATGCCATACCCCTAGTAGAAAGTTATGAAGAAGAAGAAAACCTTCAATAATAATCCAAAAAAAGCAAAAGAATAGATGCCAGTATCTTTGAACCAGGGAGTTCTTTGGGGTAGATTAAGAGATCCTAGCCATCCAATAAGCAATCTCAACCCCTCCTTGCAACCACTTGAAACTCCTACTAACTCCCATTTCTTTTCCTTTTCTCTCATTTCTTTTCTTTTCTTTTTCTTTTTTCTTTTTATTTTCTTTTGAAGGTCTCTCTCATTTCTTTCCTAGCATCAGTTCCTTTTTTCTTTTTCTTGGCATGAATTTTCCATATAATTTTTTCTAGTGATTTTTAATTGATGAAATCTGAAGACTAATTCCTAAACTGCTTTCAATTTTTAAAACATTCAAGACATCTTGCCAACCTATATTGAATAGATGATAAACTATGACTTATTAATATGAAAAATCAGCAAGAAATTGATAAATGTCAACCAACTAAACAGGAAGAAACATGAACAGAGGAGAAAAATCATGGCAGGTTAACATACAAAAGTAGGCAAGGCTGGATGGAGTGCACCTTCGTAGACATGAAATACTGTCAATTCAGACTGTCCAGGATGTTAGCCCCATTGTGGATAAAACATTATGAAAATCACACTCATCCTCTGATCCTAACCATCCAATTAGTGGCCACCCAATGGATGGTGACAACCAAATAGTCAGTGCTACAAATTGAACAGCCAATATCAGATGGTAAAGGATACCCTATTAATGTTACTTTAAGAATGTTATCCATTCACAATGGGGCCCATGGCTGGGATGGTCTAGATTGACTTATAAGTACATCAAAGTGTGTACTGGATATGAATCACCAGCACTTACGTAATGGTAGAAAAGTCTTGCCCACCTTTTTACTGATGTAATGAAAAATTAATTGCGAGATGCTTGATTTAGGGGTTGCGAAAATTGGTAGCACAAGCACAATTTAAAAAGAAAAGAATGGAACCTGCAATAGTAATACACATTCTGTATAGGCCTATAGGGCTGTCAATGGGCCAGGTAGGCTCATCAAGTTTTTGAGCTTGGCCTGCTTCGGGCAGGGTTTGGGCTGAAATACAAAACTTGAGTATTGGACCATGGCCCAACATTTAAGCCCGTTTATTAATCAGGCGGTGCTCGAGCTGTGTTTAAGAGCTCATCAACCCTGCCCGAACCCAACCTATTTAAGGTTTCGAGGGCATGTTTGTGAATAGCATGCACAATTGGGCAGACCAAATGAACAGACTAGATCTCACACAAAAGAGGCTAGCCACGCAAAAGGCTCGACTTGGACCTGGGTCATGCATGATTATCACAGATTAGCCTTGGGCCTGCTTGTTTTGACCTGTCACAGACTCAGTTCTGACTCAAGCCTGGTTTTACTCTGGGGCCAGGCTCGGGCAGACCTCAGCCCGGCCCAAACCCAGCCGCTGACAGCCCTAGTTCCACACGAATAAATGTAAAAGAATTTATCAATAAGAAGACCTTCTGTAGCCATTTCTTCAAGCGAGTATGAGGAGCAGGATCCACTTTTGATACTCTTTTGTTGTTCTTGATATCACATATGGTTTCAAGCATGAATTCCATCTGCATGTATAGTCTCAAATAAGATAATCAGAAAAGCAATGCAAAGAAACATATAATGTTCTGAAGAAGCATAAAAATCAGTCGTACTCTTTTGTTATTTATTTTCAGCTGCCCATCTGGCACACTTCCAGAAGGTGACTTCAACTCGTTAACTCTTTTCTGTATGCTGAGTATGAAATCTTTCATGGCCGTTGGATCATCGCCCCTTAACTTCATCCCACAACCTGTTCCTTCTATAATAAATTAGCAATTGAATACAAGTTTCTCAAGCTAAATCTCACATAAATGGAGTGGGGAATATAGTGGTGGCTATGTTCCATGTTTGGGCTGGACCACTGTAGCTTGTTTATTAGACTGGTTTGAAATTCAGGTTTGGGCCTGAGCTATTACAGTCATAAACAAGTTTGAACTCCAGCTTGGGCCTGGTGTCAAAAGAGAAGGTTGTCAACTCTAGGCCTGGGCTGGGGCCAGGCCTGGTTATTAGTCAGGCCTAAAACTCTGGCTCAACTCTAGCATGTGGTGGAATGGACCTGGAAGCCTGACTAGCAAGCCCGCACATTTCCAGCACTAAGGACGTGGCAGTGAAAAAAAAAAGGTGGATAGGATTGCGAAATTCCAGAAAATGTCCGCTAAGTACGAGATATAACATGAGCTTTGCTAAGCCCACACTTGTGTGCATTAAAGCTCACGCCACACATGTGGCAGTGAGGCATGATAGGTCTCGGACCTAATTCATCCATCAGAATGACACCACTATATCAATGCCCTAGCCCAAGAATCAGGTTGATCCACAGGTCAGTTGGGGCACAAATAGCTAAACAAATGTACGGCTCTGAAAAACTTGGCTGAAGTTTTCTAACCCATCTGCCTGTTTCCAATATTGGTGCCACTGTACTGAGTGGACCAGGTTTATTTTTGATCGATGCCGAGCAACCTCTTTCCTCATCATTCCCAAAGCAGGAGGGATTCAAATCCATTCAGCAAGGCAAATCCAAGCGCCAAGGGAAATAAAAAGATTTGGAAATTCATCCAGTAAACATAATCATAATATATTTGTAAAAATGAGAAAACGAATCCTTTGCTCCAATGTTTCAACCGCACCATTTCTTTGTTTCTGATGGCGCTTTTGAAGAACCAACCTGACAGATGGATTGGATCTCGCACCTATGTGCCATGCTGCAATGTGTGCCCTGTGCATGAACTTCATTCCACATGCATGTGCACATAGCAAAGCTCATCTAAGATAGTACAATTAAGGAGTTAGAAGAAGAAGAAGAAGAAGAAAGGAGATCACTGACATTGTAGAATAGTTAAGATTGTAGCAACATCCATCTCCGTCAAGCGCTTGCTCAACATGGACAGGAAGTCATATATTAAATCACTGCAGATCACCACGAAAAAAAAGCAGCCAATTGCAGAGAATGATGAGAAAACATATGATACAGCTTACTGGAGAAATCAATATATAAAAGAAAGTTTTCTTTTATCCTGAAATGTATGCATCAAAAGCAGATGCCTATTGGTGTTCCAGTACCATGGCCATCAAACAAATAGTCTCATCAGTCATCAGAACAGTAAAGAGGGAATTGTCAAGGAAAACTGAAAAAATAAAATCATTGCTATTGTATGGTCTTGCTAAACCAGAGGAATGCTAATATCACACCCCAAGGTGTTCTGTAATGGTAACGGTGGCCGTAACGGCCACCACCGTTACCTTTACGATACGGGGCATAACGGCTGTTACGGTCCCGTAACGGCCGTTACAGTCTCTCTATTTTATTTTTTTATTTATTGAAAAAACCCCCGAAAAACGTCTATCTGCCACGTAATGTTGATTAAAAAGTATGAAAAACCTGTATATGTCCCGTAATAGACCATTACGAGGCTATTATAGCTTTTATAGTATATGTAACGTGCCGTTAATGGCAATTACGGGTCATTTTTTTCCATAACGGTTGTTACGGCCGTTATGACCCCGTAACGTGTAACGGTTGCCACCGTTACCTTTACGTAACGGCCTTTATGGCACACCATGCACGCGTAATACCACTCCAAACCCTCACATCCACCTCCATTGAGACACGCGGTAGACATGGGGTCATAGCCCAAAAGTCACGCAGGTAAAACAAATCTTAACTGCTTGAATAGAAGACTCTTGACCAATGATTGCGAGCCATTGATTATTAACCTTTTGTTTTTAACTCTCAAAAAATGACAAAAACCCTATTGACTAAATGGTTAAAATTTTCCAAACGGCACATTTCGATGGATGAACAGTTAGGATTACACTAACACATGTACCAGTGTGTCTTTTATATGTGATCATTACAAATGAAACTGATCCTTCAAGAACCAAAAGATGAAAGCTCTTTGCCTGATTATTTGAAAGGTTCTGGGATGCTGAGGTTGGATGGAGGTGATTGGATAAGCGCTGAGTAGACCAGAGTTATGGCATTTGAAGGCCGGACATGTGATTAGAAGGAAGAATTGAAGCTTATTGACACAGCTGGAGATACAAAGTGGATCAAAGATTTTTTTTTTTTTTTTTATATATAAAAGCAATGATTTTGGGAAAGAAGAAAAAGGAAAAATAATGATTCTTTGCAACATATAGTAAGATTCAACAAGCAACTCATGCTTTCAATGAAGTTTTCTCAAAATTTTCATAAAAAATGTTCGCTTTAATAGAATCACACACCCAAGAGGGATTTATGTAGAGTGTTAAACAAAAGCCTTAAACCCTAATGGCATGTAGAATTACCAAAATGCCCTTACTTAAGGAACTCCTCCCTAACAGACCATAAGTGAAGCATCTCAATATATTCCCCTTATTTTATGCATGAAAACAACTTGAACAACCAAATGATTCACTATAAACAGCAGTCTCCCACATGTGTGGTCATGCGGGGCTCACATGAGATCACATGTGATCCGATATAAAATTGGGTTTTGCTTGCATCAGTTTTCCCCCATCTTTGAAAGAACCTGAAGTTGCATATTATCAAGAAGAAACTTCCAATCGGCTACTTTGTTGTAGCAATTCTTCTTCTTCAGCATTACTGTTGGCAGGTACTTGGTTAGCATTTATCCCTAAATCTACAGCATGTCTTCGATCCCGTTTGCACTCTTTAACACAACTTGTCTATTCCTGGTTCCCTTTCTTCTTCACAAACTGTGGTGCTCTCCTTTCTGCCTGATGTTTTTGTTTCCAAGGTGTAGCTGATTTATCGTCCACCACACTTTCTACCAGCTGGTTCGTAATCATCATACCATGGCATATGAAATCCCCACTCACTGTAACAAATTTTCATTCTGTCATCCTTTTATGGAGGATCATCCTTTATTGGGTGGAGAGTGACCTCTTTTCCATGATGCACAGGTTTGTATGTGCCGGTGAGCCCATGGCATTTCACATAACCATCATACTTCCAAGGTCAGCTGAGTAGAAGGTGACAGTCATCAAGATGATGTCAAACCATAAAGACTCAGTGAAATAGTGTCCTAATGAATGATCACCAGGCATCAATGGGTCGCCTGCATTATCTCGCAGCTCATCATGGCAACTTGGTAAGGCTGTCTGTACACTCACAATTGCGATCAATTGCTTTCTGCAAAACAATGTTAAGGGTGCTTCTGTTGTTGATGATGACCTTGATGGGCTTTCCTTCACCTGTACCACGAGTATGAAAAACAATATTGTGCAACCAGTTTTCAATTGTCCTCCTTAGCTACTCGATCAATCTGCTTAATCATCACTTAGAAAGACACCATTGTCTTCAACACCATCTTTTGCTCCATCTTCGGCTTCCTTAGTGACTAAATTGGTTGGTTTTTCTTCTGTTTTTTTTCTTTTTTTCTTAGAGGTTCATCACAACAGTTGGGTTCTTGGTAGGACATGATGCTGCATGATGTCCTTTCCCTCCAAACTCGTAGTAAGAAAAAATTCCCATGATCTCTCTATGGAATCTTTCCTGTTTCATGACTGGTCTTAGGGGCAGTAACGCATACAGCGCTGTGACTGTCCGTGTTGGTGATAATAGGTGATCATTGTGATTCCCCTGCATGCGGTGCAACAATGCGAGGTAGAGCTACTCACCCAGGGACAGCATGTTGGATATCCGCCGCTGGAGAAGTACTACACCTGGTCATCATGCTTCTGTTATAATCCCACACTTGCCATCTGGTAAGCCCCATCCACATTGTTCAATTGAACATTCCCCAACTCACTTCGGATGCTTGCCCACGGTCCATTGCAATATTGGCCAATTTTTTGCTTGGCAGTCTAAGGTAGCCAACATTGGACTGTCAACTCATAATCTTGTTCTATGTACTGTTAAATGGTCAATTTATCTTGTCTCAAGGAAAGCTCCTAGAATGTGACCATCTCATAATCAAGAGGCAGGAATCTCTGCGCTGTCTTGCCTTCATCTCCTCCTTGTTTCCCGTGGAAGGAGGCCACAATATTGGAAGTCTTCTCGAATTGTGTACCACCACCTGGGCTATTGCCCTTGAGTTTCAGAATTGTGAAATGCAGCTTAACAGACTTGGCAATTTCATACCAACAGAAATAATTTAACACTAATTAACAGTCAATCTTGGGATTTGGATTACCATCTCAAACCAGGATCTCGATCATTACGTGCCTAGTTTGATCCTTTGTGTGATAATTTTGTTCTCCCTCAGGATGTACTAGGTACTCCTGTTGAGGGGGAACAAAGGCTCTAGGGCCCTAGGGCAGTGAGGCTATTGAAGTCCTTGGTGCAGGTCCTCCATACCTTCAAAGTTAACCCAATTCATTTTGAGTTGTCTCAGAAGAGGATTCCCTATCTCCATGACATCTTTCTAGGTGGTTGTTAAATGCTCAAGGACTAGTATTGCTACCCCAGCTGTCACAAGGATACTTCATCTTGCTTATCTCCCGTCATTTTAGGGCTGTAACAATGTGTGCACCACATGCACATACGCTGGTAGAACTTAACACATATCACTAGTTTGAACCATCTTTTACTGATAAAACCCAATGATTGACAACCTTCAAAAGCACTCTATGATCATCCCAAATAGATGCTACCTTTGTAAACAAGCTGAGGAGATAGTGGATCACCTATTTATTTGCTGCTCCTTCACCTCCAAGGTGAGGTCGCATGCCCTCTCTCCCTTCACTTCGTCATGGCCCATGCTGAGCAACGTTAAGGACCTTCTAATGCAGGAGCATTTTCACACTGGGCTCGACTGGGGTAGCCTATGGAATGCAGGGGCATACTCGGGGTGGGCGGCCTACATAACTCATGGATTTGGAGTCCGTGTGAGGCGGGTGGCTCGTTTGAGGCGGAACCCATATATTTGGGGCTCATGAGAAGGGTTCGGATGGGGACCTAACACATGGATTTGGCACCTAGACTATGAGATAAAGGGATTAATTCGCCATGCTCTATCAGTTCGAGCTTTTAGAGCAAGTGGTTAATTTCCCTGCATCAAATTAATATCAGAGTGGGATGTCTCATGTTCGAGACTCCTCACCGGATGTGATTAATGCGGAAGCATTTCCACACAGGACTTGATTGGGGTGGCCTGTGGGATGCAGGGGCACACTCAGGATGAGCGGCCCAGCGGAACAGACGATGTTTTCAAAACTGTTCCTTGTCAATTGAGATGCTCATAGCTAATGTCTTGGCTCTTGTCTTTGAGTGGGGGTCCTTTGTAAAGTCTCCAGGGTGATGACTGGGGCTCCCTTGCAAAGTCTTGAATGTTGAGTCTCTGGCTCTCTCTTAGTTGTGTTCTCCTTGTATTCTTTCCTCACTGGCTGTTACCAGCGGGCCTTTAATAAAATTCCGTTTACTCTTCAAAAATTTAAAAAAAAAAAACAAAAACAAAAACACATGCGCCAACTAGAATGGATATATCGCATGAGTACAAATTTACCTTAGCATGCACAACTTCGGTGGATGAGGTACAACTTTATGCTAAGAAGAATTTAGAAAGCAAGTTCATGATATTGATGTCCGAGCTCTTAGTTCAGAGGCGACCAACACCATTACATACCTGGCTTTGATTTACATACTACAAAACCTCATTCCCTGGACCAAAGCCCCTAAATGATGGAGAGGTCTCTAGTTCCCATATTTATGAAATCCGGACACATGCCTGGTTCCTACAAATGTTCACTACAGTGGGTTATTGCTTCTTGAAATTGAACAGGTAGATATTAAAGGAGAGGAGATGTAATTATTTGGATCAGGATTTTTAGTTGGCGAGGAAATTTGCAGAGGTAGGCCTGTTCATGTTTTTCGAATTCTACGACAGGAAGATAAGGACTGGCTGGACTCTCCAGATTTTGTCCCTTCAGAGGAAAACAAAAGGCTTGGGAAAGTTGGGGAAGAAGATATTTTCAAAAAATAAAAGAGAGAGAGAGAGAGAGAGAGAGAGAGAGAGAGAGAGAGAGAGAGAAGAAAAGAAAAGGAAAAAGAGTTGGGAAAGAAGCCAGACGAATGGAAAAAAAGTGATGAAAAAGGGGGAACCCAATCCAAAGGGAGGGGAAAAAAATACTGAAAATGAGTAGATCACACTTGTGATTGCTTGATGAGGTGGATGTCAGGTTTACGGTTACAAAGCAGATTACGCCTACCACATCCATCAAAGGGTACAAGAGAATGTGGGAATTTCCAACTTGGATCTTTTATGCAATCTGTCGTCTATGGTCCAGAGTGAACCAACCATGATTAAAGATGTGCCTGCTTGGAGGTGTCAGCCTAAGGGTTAGTTTGGATATGGGCAAGGTTGTGTTGGGACAAGCAATCCATGGTATGCTGTTAAGGCTAGCTGGTCATGGACACGTTGTTGCTAACTAGTCATGCCATCCCTTTTGTATCTATCTCCAGGTACTCTATCATTTCTTGTTCTAATTCTATGAATCTTTCTAGAACGTTCTTCTCTTGAATATCATTTAAAAAAGTTTCAGATTGCCTGGTATTCCACCAACTGTTTGTCAAACCACCTGGATCATGGACAATATAGGTTGTAGCACATGTGGGTAAATTAAAGATTAGTTGGTGGCACGCTCACACATGTGCATGTGCACATTTGACACATGTGCCATATTTTTAAGTGCTTGTAGATTGATGGTGGCACATATGCACATGTAGGATGCTTGAACTTAGGACGGTCACACATGCGGCACATTGAAACATGCCATGCATGTGCACAGATGAATATGATCCTCACATGCATCGAAACTATGAAGTGTCATTGACAATTAATTCCACCTCTCCAGCAGAGATACCCAATCCGTGGTCTACCAGTCACATACACATGACTAGTCCAAAAGTGCATTTGTTCCATGCACAAGGGAGTTGACAAATCCTGAACATGTAGGGTTATCCATGCCTACTAGTTGAGACACAACTTTGCCCAAATCCAAACGACCCTTAAGGGTTGGTAGTAGTTTGAAAGGGTACTAATTAGGTATCGGTGGAATGGTCAGAAACGGCAAACATGAGATCATCCTTTCCTCCAGCCCTGTCAGTGAAGGGGAATTTTTAGCTAGGCACGTAGGTGTTCACCCACAGAAAGGGGTTGCTTAGCAGTGAAAATTTTGCTCCGTCCGGGGAGGGTGAATACTTGAATGTAATGGTCTAATGGGTTGGCTCCAAAAAGGCTAGTCAAAGGCATGGAAACTCTATTATCACCATGCCTCGTTGTTAAACATTTCATTTGCTCATGTCATGTGGGTAGGGAAGTGAATAATTTGCCATAAGTCTTGGCCGAAGGATGTGCTCAACATTCTTCCTTATGTATTGGAAACGCGCCCCCTCTCCCCTTTGGTGATTAGTTATTCTCATTTTTTTAATAAAGTTCCATCATCATCCAGGAAAAAAAAAAAAAGAAAAGAAAAAAAAGAAGCATTTGTCTACTAAAATGATTTGGTCATAGTGATGCAGGTCAACCGTATCGCCTAGCACATGCTGATTCTAGACTATTTATTTATAGATTTAGAGCCTAAATATGAAGGGCTACAATATTTTATTTGCAAGAGATGTGATTGATGATATAGGGCTGATTTAAAAATGTGATTGAAGATTTTGAAGATTATTTCTTAGATTTGCCCGTACTATTATTAGGCTTTTAACATCTTAGGTAGATTAGATTGATTTGAAATCAATCTCTTAGTTGGGGGGATTCTCATTAAAGAGTCACATAGGGTCTATGAAAGGAGGGGTGTTGTAGGAGGTAAGCATTAAAGATGTTTTAGAATGTGTGTTTGGGATTAAAGATGTAATCATTGATGAAATTTTTGTGTTATTTGGGATGTAACTTGGGCTTTCTTTCAGCCTTTTTTTAAGGGTTGTACTTTTTATGTTATGACGTTTGTCTTAACAGTTTTATCAATAGAGATTACTCGCTAATCTTCAAAAAAGAGTTATAGTAGGCAACTACTAGATTGTTTCTGGTTTAAAACCAATGCAAAAAAACTGAAATTCTCCACAATGATAGGGGGAAAAAAACTGCAATCCTCCATCATTATGTATGTTGCACACCTGGAACAAATGCCAAAGATGCAGAGGTAAGAGAGTAACAGGGTCAGATTACGTAAAGAAAGGCTATCTTCCTTTGAGTATTCAACCTGAAAAGAAAACAAAAACGTTTATTAGAAGAAGCTCCCTGAATGTAGCACTTTGAAAACCATCATCTTTGTGATAAAATAGCCGTCCAGCTCATGATACATGCTGAAAACTTGAAAGAAGCTCAGGCAATACATTCTTGTGAATTTCTAAAAATAATAATACATGGGTCCAACTACACAAATGTTGGTTACAACAGTAAGTAATGCAATGCTTGATTTGAACTTGCAACACATACCTCAAAAGATTTAGCAAGGGAGGCAATCAGCTTTGCACTAAAGTCAATCCCGACAGTACATGCCATCCCAGCCACAAAAGCTGCAAAAACAGCAGCATACCTTCGCAAACAGAAAAGACAGCACATTCAAAAGACGAGCAACAGTAAAATAAGAACGATGAAGAAGTAAAACTGAGCCCTGGAGAGCAACCAAAGCAAATACAACTGAAGATGAATGACCCAGATTTAACCATGAAAGACACCACAGGGTAACAAATGCCCGCAGAAACGGAAGGGCACAACACAAATAAACAAGAGATGAATCCACAAAAGTTCACAATCTCATATTTGGCATTTTTTCCCCAAAAATCAGTGAGCGTTTTTAATTAATTAACTGTGCTGATTGAAGTGAGGGCATAAAAGGATCTGATTTCCATTGAGTTCAAATGTTGTGCTTTAATAGTGAAAGGGAACTGTTTATTTATTTATTGAAAGGGAACTGTTGATTAAATGACACATTCTTTTCTTCTGGGGAATCATTCAAATTACAAGTTCCAAAGGCAAACATCAGTTAATATCTGTCATACTAGCATGTGATTCCATGTTTATGCGCATTTTTTATGATGGAAAAAGGAAACCAATAATCAATATATTTCTGTCCAGACAATTCAAACAGAGGTTCAGATGGAAACCATTTGAAAAGTATATAGCTTCAATTCAACATCAAAACAAACTAAGAGATATAAAGATTAAAGAGAAAACAAAGATAAGGGTCTTAACTGTTCATTGCCACGAGGTCCACCGGAGCATGATGCCAAAACCTCCTCACTGATTATCTGACAACCAATGCTGCGACCAAAAGACTGCAAAAGGATCAGAAATCAAAAGAGGAAGCTGTGAATGAACCTTGTCAATCATTACATGCCGAGTTCCTAAAGAAAATGGGTTTACACAATGCTTAGCCAGAACTAGATTATTATTTTTTTTCATTTGGCCTGGCTTCAGTACAGGCGGGTCACACCTTTACATGATCCTCATTGTTCATCTTGTGAGTCACACAGGATGGGTGATGGACCAAAAATTTCCAACTTCCAAGTTTCAACAATCTGATCTGATCAGTGAACCATAGTGTCAGGACTGATGGCTATATTTGTTCATAACCATCTATTTCTAGAACAAAAATCGCTTGGCTCAAATTGTCCAATTGGGTAGGCATTCGCAGTTCAGTCATCCACAAAGACGCCAACCAAATGAATGTCAGATTATTGAAGCACAGGCCCAGTTTCTAACAAATGCTCAACCAAACAAACAATGCAGGAGTTTGGGCTGATCATTAAATGTTTCCCTCTAGAAACAGAGGTATTTAATGATGCTCAGTCAATAAACCATCTATTTCTAGAACAAAAATCGCTTGGCTCGAATTGCCCAATTGGGTAGGCATTTGCAGTTCAGTCATCCACAAAGACGCCAACCAAATGAATGTCAGATTATTGAAGCACGGGCCCAGTTTCTAACAAATGCTCAACCAAACAAACAATGCAGGAGTTTGGGCTGATCATTAAATGTTTCCCTCTAGAAACAGAGGTATTTAATGATGCTCAGTCAATAAACCAACACTTCTTGGTAGACTCAACAACGTGTCAACGTCCCACCTTTTAGTAACCTAAGCTGTAGATCTGATGAAATCCAGCAACGACTGGGTCATCCTAATATCTGGTATCAGACAACCCCAGCTGTCTGATAGAAATGGGCGATTACAAGAAAGTCTACATTTAATGGGCCCCCAAATGGACAATTAGGATAATCCGTTTGGGAACATTTTTTGGTATCTCTTCAAACAAGCAGCTCACCGTATGAACAATTCGGTTTACCGAATGATGGCCCCAGATGTGCAGTTTATTGGAGAGTAAATGATCGATCAAACAATGTATATTTGCTCATAAATGTCCCGATGAGATGTTGATGGTTTTACGTGATTAAAGAAAGAGGAGAAGAAAGCCATACTCGAAACAGCGTAGATATCTCTTCTGTGATCGACTCGACATTCGATTCTGAGAGCCTGTTCAACAGGCCTAAATACCATAAAATGGAATCAAGTCAATTCTACAAAAGTCACATGAAATACATCCAATTCAAGAAGAGTGCTGCAAAAGATAGACACTGTTGACACAGCATGCAGGAGTGGCATCCAGTCCATTCATCAGGTAGGTCCCAAATCATGCACCCTGGCCAAAAAATCAGGCGGGCTAGCTAGTTGAGTGTGCCACATGCAAAGAAAAAATGACCAATTTTTAGAAATTGACCAATAGCTTTCAAAATACAGGACCACCTGATCAGAAAACCATAGTGATTTCTGGGCCATGGTGCATCCACAGTTGGGATGAACAGCCCTGATCCTGCATACGGGCACCTGTGAGCAGGTTTCTAAACAGTACTCAAACAAGCAGCATTCAAATTTCTTATTCACGAAAAAGAAACCCAAACAGTTACAAGAGACAATGAAATTCCATCAGCATGAATTTGATACCTTTCACTCGCCGCCGCATTTGAGAACACTCCTCTGACTCATTCCCTTCCCGCGGCCTCAAATGAGGAGGCACGTACTTCGCATTCTCATTCAAAGCATCCACCCCTGCAAAAGGCTCTTCTACCATGTCAATAACACCTGCCACCTTCTCAGCTCCTTCCGATGTTTCGCCACCTGCCATCTCACTGTCCTCAGCGTCCTTCACCAACTTCCTCTTCTGATGTTTCTTCCTCGAAGGACTCTTTCCAGAAGCTTGTTGTTGTTCTTCTTCTTTGGCAATTGAGATATCATCATCACGGCCATCGAATTCAGAATAAACGGCTGACGTAATCCCATCCGTTAATATATTGATCCCATCATCGAGACCACGTAATTTTCCGTTTTTGACCTTGAGCTTCTTCGCAAGCTTTCGTTCTAACTCCAAATCCTCTTCGGCTGAGATGGCGCCTCTCTTCATATCCATTTCTAGATACTCCTCGAACTTGGTCTTCTTCCTCGGTTTCATCTGCTTCAAACCCTTCTTCTCCTTTGCCATCGAAATTTTTAGGAGGAACCAAAAAATCTGTCCTTCTCTCTCTCTCTCTCTCTCTCTCTCTCTCTCTCTCTCTCTCTCTCTCTCTCTCTCTCTCTCTCTCTCTTCGGCTCTCGTTCCCTACCTCCGGCGACCGATGACGAACTCTTCTCTCTCCCTATCCCTCTGGGCAGAAATTAACTGTCTCTCTCCTTCGGGGTCGTTTGGCAGAGTGCATTCGGAATCCAAAACCCCTCTTCGGTGATGATTTGGAAAAGCAGGAGAGGGCTTAGAAATCCGACCGTTGCAGGAAGCTATTCACACTCTCCCTCTCTCCCTTCAACTCTTTCTCTCTCTCTCTCTTCCTGCCTCTTCTGCTTTGAATGGTTAGGCTTCCTGCGCCTGCTTTCAACAGACAGGAACACCGGCTTCCGTGAGCTCTGTAACCACCGTTGAAACATTTATATGGCACAGAAGTTTCGCATCGGTCTAAGTTTTTAGTGTTTTCAATTCATCGCAGTGAAAATGACCTTATAAACGGTTTGGATGACATATAAATAAGGTGGATGGCATATAAATAAGGTGGAGCAGGGAGGTTTCAACGGTAGGCATTACTTTCCCACTGCTTCATCTGGTATGGCCCACTTGGGTTTTGGATCCTCCTCATTTTTGTTCAAGTGTCCTAAAATGAGCTCAAACAATGGGTTAGATTTCTCGTAAACATCACGGTGGATCCCACCTTGCATCCCAGCGCAGTGAATCCGCGTCCATTCGGGACATGAATACGAAAATGAAACGGACGCGGTTTGGCTGGTGACGCTGCCACCAGCCGGGTGGCTAGTAGTCGGTGCTATGTGGACCCAACCATGATGTATGTGCTTTATCCACGCAGTCCATCTATTTTCAAAGGTAATTTTAGGGGTTGATCTCAAAAATCAGGTATATCTAAATCTAAGGTGGACCACACCATGAGAAAGCAGTAGTAATTGAACGCCCACCATTAAAAACCTCTTAGGACCCACTGTAATGGTTATTTGACATCTAACCTGTTGATTAGGTCATGCGTACTTAGATGAAGGGAAAAATATCAGCTTGATTCAAAACTTTTGTGACCCCAGGAAGTTTTTAATGGTGGCAGCTCAATCAACGTTGTATGGCCCACTTGAGATTTGGATCAATCTCATTTTTGGGCTCACACAATAAAATGAGATGAAAGAATGGGTGACCAGTATGGATGAAACACATACAGCATGGTGGAGCCCACGGAGCACAAACCACTAGCGAGTTGCAGGGCTAATAGCCAATCTTTTTCCAAAATCCTGAATGAAACGGCTCAAGTCTCGGAAAAGGATTGGCTACTCCCGCAGCCACCAGCTAATGGCTCGTGGTCGGTGTTGTAAGATATATGTGTTTCATCCATGTCGTCCAATTATTTTTTATATTATTTAATAATATGAGGCCAAAAATCAAATATATCCCAATCTCACATGTGGACTATATTACAGGAAATAGTGTTAAATGAATGTTAATCATTAAAAAATTTTTGAGAGCCATAAAAGTTTTGGATCAAGCTTATCTTTGTTTTTTACCCCTTCACTGGGTCTGTATGACCTAATCAATAGATTGGATGTCAAATAAATAGTACAATAGACCTTAGCAGGATTTTAATGGTGGATATTTGATCCCTAAAATGATTCGTAAAAATAGATGAACGAAATGGATAAAATACACACATCATGGTGGGGCCCACATAGCACCCACCACCAGCCACCAGGTTGGCGGCAAAGGGAGTAACCAATCTCTTTCCCCAAATCTCAGGTGGACCGTAATGCCAACTCTCAAAAAATTTTAGGCCCATGGTAAGGCCTCGTTTGGCACCATAGATTTGCAACACCCTATGCTAAAAATGAATCATTACCAAGCATTTTGAATCCAAGTGCCAAACAGACAATGGAAGGATTCCAAAAGTGACTATATATGTATGATATATTATGGGGGTTTGAATTTAATTATTAAATTAACTTTAATATCTTTTATTAGTGTATGTAATGTTTGACCCAACGATTGTAGTAAGCTCATTGAAACATATGCTTTAGCTGCAAATTGTTGGTGCTTAGGTTTTCGATTTCTGTCACGTGACAAGTGTTGATGTGCATTAATTAAATTTGCACCTTAATTCAAATCGAATAACTATGACTCCAAGTACCAAGATAGGTAGATATGTAGTACGTGACATCATTATGAATTTCTTCAACTTCATTGCGCAACGAGCCGACTTTATCAAAATTAAAGTTGAAATTCTTTATAGCTCAATACGCTTTATGTTCCAACTCAACATGCAAGTAGCAAGTCATCCCATAAATAAGTCTATAGAGTAACATAATAATATGGGTTTTGTATGTCATATGGTAAGCCCACATCGCATCGGTCAGTCGAAGTGACCAATCCTTGTGATCCGGGTTAACCATTTTCTTAAGAATCTGTTAAATCTCCCTATTTAATATTTTACCTTGACCACTCATCTGAGAATGATAGCGGGTGCTCACTTTGTATGAAATACCATATTCTTTATTAATCTTTTGAAAGGACTATTGCAAAAGTGAGATCCTATGTCACTTATAATTACTCGAGGTGTTCCGAATCAGGATAAAATATTTTTCTTTAAAAATTTAATGATCGTGTGATAGTCATTATTCCGGCACAAAATCGCCTCGATCCACTTGAAAACGTAATCATCAGCAAGTACAATATAAATATGTCCAAAGGATTAGGAGAGTGAGCACATGAAATTGATGCCCTAGTAATCAAATGTTTCAATGATAAGAATGAGGTTCAGTAGCATAATATTTCCACATGATAAACCTCTAAATTTTTAACATCGCTTGCACGCTTTATAAAGTTCATATGTATCTTTGAACATAGTGGGCCAATAAAAACCACGCAATAAAAATTTTGTTGTGGTTTTCTTATCTGAAAAGTGGCCACTACACGTATGAGAATAACAAAAGGAGATGAAACTTTGTTGTTCATTATTAAGCACACATCTCCTAAAGATTTGGTCTAAGCAATACTTAAAAAAATATGTATCATCCCAAGAGAACTTATGTACCTCGGTAAAGAATTTCTTTTTATCTTGCGTCGTCCATTAGGTAGGAATTGTACATGTGACAAGATAATTAACAATATTAGCATACCAAGATAATTGGTAGATTTTAAAAATATATTCATCAGGGGACATGTCATTGATAGGCGTCCTCTCCACGGAATCAGATAGAACAAGTCAAGAGAGATTATCAGCCACTACGTTTTCTATTCTTTTCTTATCTTGTATTTCAAGGTCAAACTCTTGGAGTAGAAAGATCAATCTTAATAATCAAGGGTTAACATCATTCTTAGAAAGAAGATATTTCAACGCTGCATGGTCAATAAATATAATGATCTTGGATCCTATCAAGTAGGACCTAAACTTGTCAAAAGAAAACACTATGGCTAGGAGTTCCTTTTTTGTAGTAGAGTAGTTCACTTAGACAGGGTTTAGAGTTTTACTCACATAGTATATAACTTATCTCTTCCTCTCTTTTCTCTGACCTAGCACTGTCCCAATTGCATAATCGGTCGCATCGCACATAATTTCAAAAGATAAACTCCAATCAGGTAGTTGCATAATGGAAGCGCTAGTCAACATGATTTTATCTTTGGTGAAAGCTTTTTGGCATTCCTTGCTCCACTCGAAGGGAGATTCATTTTGAAGAAGATTGCATAAAAGATGAGAGATGAGATTGATGTCATTTATGAATCTTCGATAGAATCCAACGTGTCCTAAGAAGAATCGCACGTCGAATATGCTCTTGGATGGAGATAAGTTAGAGATTAAATCGATTTTGGCTTTATTACCTTAATTCTATTGGACGATATAATGTGTCCAAGAGCTATCCCGTTTTGAACTATGAAATGGTATTTCTTCCAGTTGAACACAAGATTCTTTTGTTCACATCTCTTCAGCACTAATTTCAGGTGTTCTAGACATTCACTGGAGGATGTGTTAAATACAGAGGAATCAGCCATGTAGACCTTTAAAAATTCTCCACCATGTTAATAAAATGCTCAACATGCATCACTGGAATATGGCGGGAGCATCACATAGTCCAAATCGCATCCTTCAGTACGAAAAAATGCTAAATGGACATGTGAATGTATTCTTTTCTTAGTCTTTTATGGCTATCTCTATCTTATTGTATCCTGAATACCTGTCAAGGAAGCAGTAATAGGAATGATCATGCTAACCTTTTCTAAGATCTAATCAATGAAAGGCAAAGGAAAGTGGTCCTTCATTGTGATGGTATTTAATTTTCGATAGTTAATGCACATTCTCCACCCAATAATGACTCTGATTGGCATGAGTTCATTATCTGCATTGGTTATGATGGTGATCCTATAGTACTTCTTGGGCACCACCCGAGTTAGACTCACCCATTGGCTATTGGATATATGGTATATAATACCTACATCCAATAACTTTAATATCTCAACTTTAACTACTTCCTTTATACTTGGATTTAGACGGCATTGTGGTTGTTTATACGTTTTCGCATTATTTTCGAGGTAGATGCGGAGAGTACAAATTAAAGGATTGATTCATTTGAGGTCCGTAATCATCCATCCAAGGGCTTCTTTATGTTCTTTAAGAGTAGAAATGAACATACTCTCTTGTTCCTCATCCAAGTGGGAAGAAATCACCACTGGATATGTTTCATCTTGACTCAAATAGGCATATTTAAGATCAGCGGGCAATAGTTTTAGGTCAAGCTTCGGTGCCTTGACAATATACAATAGATGCTTTATGTCAGTTTGAGGTAATCTTTCAAATTCAAGCCTCCACCGGTTAGTTTTAAGTATCGGCGTAGTATTAAGTAAGGCATTCATCTCCCTAATTATGTCATCATCTAAATTAGTAGAGTGGGCTAAGCACATCTCTAGAGTGTTAGAGCATAAAGTCAAAAATGACTTATTTTTCACGAATGATTCGATCAAATTTATTTCATGGACATCATCACAATCCTCCGATTGTTTGCATATGTTAAACACATTCAACTCAAGTGTCTTGTTCCCAAATGATATTTTCATAACCTCGTTCCTATAATTAATTACGGCGTTTGATGTGGCTAGGAATGGTCAATTAAAGATGACAAGAATTTGAGTATTAGCATTGATGACGGGCTATGTATTCAAATAATAAAATTTACAGGGTAGTAGAGTTTATCGACTTGGATTAGCACGTCCTTTATCATCCCTCTCGTTATACAAACCAAACGATCAACAAGTTGAAGTGTGGTCCTGTCAGGTTTTAATTCACCTAGGTCAAGCTATTCATAGACTGAGTATGGGATTAAATTTACACTTGCTCCCAAATTAAGTAATGCATATTCAATCCGGCGATCCTCAATCATGCATGAATGGTTGGACTACCAGGATCCTCGTATTTTTTAGGCATATCATGCTTGATAATGACACTCTCCTTCTCTATCAAAATATTTTTTTTTCTGAATATTGTGTTGTTTTTTGGCCGTACATAGATTTTCAGGAACTTGGCATATGATGGGATATATTTTATGGCATCTAACAAAGGGATGTTAATTTTCACTTGTTCTGGAACCCCTAAGAAATCCCGAGTACTTGGTAGAAATTTTGGTGAGATCAACCTTTGTGAGAATGGAGCGACTAGCTTATATTGTTTTTATGGTTCTTTCTCATGTGTAGCGTTGTTAGGCCCACCATCTCTCTCAGATTCTTTCAAGTCCTCAGGCTTCTCATCTCTCATCAGGATGTTTTTGTCAATTATTTTTTCACTTCTAAGATTGGTGATAAACTTTGCTTGCTCCACATATTAATTCGAAGAGTTTGGGTCACTTATTTCGCATTATGGTTTCGGGTTAGGTAGAGGTTGGCTCGAAGAGTTCCATTCTCCTTAATAGCAAGTTGTGACTATATTCTTTGAATGGATGATGCAAACACTCCCAGAAATGTTTTAATATTTTGAAATGCTTACAACGTATTTTGATTGAATTGCTCTTGACTATGCATGAATTTTTGAATTATATCCTCTTGATATCTTTTCTGATTTAATAATGGATTGAAGATTAAAGGAAGAGCCCCTTGAGGATTTCTATCTGTGTTAGCCGTTTGTCCAATCCTCTAGTTAAAGTTTAGATGGTTCTGCCAGCTAGAGTTGTACGTGTTTAGGATTGGAGTGTTGAATAACCTTTGATAATTGTTTACGGTATTAGATTTCTCATGTAACAACTCTGGAACAAAAGAATTGTAGAACACTCCCGCGTCAAGTGTATGTTGTTAGCACAAATACCACAAACAACCTTAACGGTCTCATCAGGTTTAATCATTTCTACTCTTTTTAGTTCCATGGCCTCGACCTTTCCTTAAGGTTAGCCACCCTAGCATTAATGTCATCTTTCTCCTCTAAGACATAAATTCGTCCCTTCTCCTTAGACTGAGTTGATTTGGGGTTAGTGGGCTTAGATGAAGTATCCCACGACTGCGCATTTTCAGTAAGCATATCAAAATAGTCCCATGCGTCATCGGGATCTTTGTTCATAAATTCCTCACTGCACATCATCTCTATGGATTAACACATGAGTAAAGTCAATTCATCATAGAAAAAGCTTATGACTTGTCAAATTTTGTAACCATGATGTAGGAAAGCATTTAAAATATCCTTGAATCTTTCCCAGCATTGGAAGAAGGTTTCTTCCTCTTTATGTGAAAAATTCATGATCGTGCTCCTAAGAGTGTTGTTTTATAAACTGGGAAGAACTTTTTAAGAAACTCCTGGGTCGTCTCAACCCATGTCCCTATAGATCTTAGTCTCAAAGAGTGAAGTCATGACTTGACTTTTTTCCTTTAAAGAGAAAGGAAATAATTTTAGTCTCAGGGTATCGTCAGACACATTATGAAAGTGTAAGGTCACTAAAATCTCATCAAATTTCTTGAGATGTATATATGGACTTTTAGAATTTAGTTAATGAAACTTTAGGAGTAGTTGGATCACTCACCACTTGAAATCTATGTTTCCTGCATTGTAAGACCTGTATCCTAGTCCGTACCATTCTGTTAACTTCCGCGGTCCTTCCGATCGAATTCCGGCAACCTTCGCACTGTATCCAATGATTGTGCGTAATCCTAAGTCGAGTCTTGCATACTGAAGACGGCTCACTCGAAACTTGTATCTTAGGGACCGCGCCATCGCCGCGGTTCCAACGCCGCGACTCGCGCACCGAACCGATACCCAGGCTAGGAGATGTAGGTCAGCATTTATTTTGAAGAAACACCCCACGTTGTGAATATCGAGAGAATCTCTACGTCATGTCCTATCAATCAATCAATGTCAAGTACAACCATACCCCAAGTACAACACCCATCCCTCCTTTTCCATAAGTCAACTCTCTCTCTCCTCTCACCATTTCTCCTTTACCAACATTTCAACCCAACCCATACCTCTCCTTACAACCACCACTCCACCCATCCCTTCATCCGTTAATTCTTTATTTCTCTTATTTCTTAAGAAATTCTCTCCCAAGCAACAAAATTTCACACGTCCAAGCATTCCCAAGTTTTTCCAAAAACCACAAGTGTGGCCCACCCTCTCATCTCCCATCTCAACCATTCATCTTTCATCAACCACCATCAAAAGGCAAGGTAAGGAGCATAGAAGGCTAAGGGAGCAAGGAGGAGGCCTAGAGGTGGGTGATCCACCATTGATTTTAATTTTTGGGTCCACTTCTTGGTGGGACCCATTTTGATGAATACAACATATCCATGGAGGGCCCATAGTGGCGGGGTCCCTCCACTCCACCGATCTCTCTCTATTTCTCTCACTCACTCACTCTCTCTCTGTCTCTCTTTTTCTTTCCCTTGAATGTTGTGGGCCCCACCGAATTGTGCTAGATCTAATCCATTCATCAGACGGAGTGGCTCACCACATATCAGGGAAATCTCACCCACTAGATCTAAGCATATGTAATATATTTATATTATATTTATATATATGTATATGTGTATATATATATATATATATATATAAACATCCATGTGGGACCCACCATGATGCTCGTGTTCTATCCATGACGTCCAGCGTTCCTGGACGCTGGACAGACCATGGCTAACATGGTGTGCGTGTATTGTCATGAGTGTGTATTGTTAAGCTAATAAAAAAAAATGAGAGATGTACTTTTGAGGTGGGCCATTCATGTAGGACCCAGCTTGATGTATGGGACTGCTCCACACCGTCTATTTTGTTACCCAGTTCATTTTAGCAGTTGAACCAAAAATTTAGACCAATCTGATAATCAAGCGGGCTATACCAAAGGAAATAGCGGTATTGCTATTAAAATCCACTTTGATCCTCCTATTCGCCAAAAACACATTGCATATTGGTCTCATTTGGTCGATCATGGGCCGTAGAATCCAATGACTGGGTCGGATCGATCTGATGTGGGCCCTACCCTAGAAAAATCATGGAAAAACTGTTTTTTTTTAAAGAAAAAAACAACAGCAGCAGCGCTGTTGTTGTCAGAGCGTCCGCAGGCAGCGCCTGTGCCTGATGCACGGACGGACGAGCCGGGCCTCACGGCCCCAGTTGTGGGCCCCACCCTGATGCGTTTCGACCATCAACACCATGCATTTGATGGGTCCCCTCGGACCAGGAGGCTGCCCCAAAAATCATCTGTATACGGAACTCAGGTGGGCCACACCATTTAAAATCATGTGAAGACATGCCTAAACATATAAAAACACTTGGTGGGGCCTACCTGAAATTTGGATGCGGCTGAAACTTGCTCTGAACCCTCAGCCAAGTGGGACACACATAATGGGTGGACTGGATTTGCAAACCACATTCGGTGGGCCCCAGTTTCCCCAGGTCCACGTGACCTTATAAACAGGTTGAATGATAAATAAATATTACGGTGGGCCCCCTCCCTGACCGTGTGACCCTGTCAACAGGTTGCATGGCAAATAAATGTTACGGTGGGCCCCATGCCCCACCCAGGTCCACGTGACCTTATGAACTGTTGGATGGCAAATAAATAGTACAGTGGGCCCCTAGGTCCACGTGACCCTTTGAACAGGTTGTGTGGCAAATAAACATTACTGTGGGCCAGGTCACGTGTGACCTTATCAAAGGGTTGGATGGAAAATAACTATTACAGTGGGCCCAGGTTGTGTGGCAAATAAACATTACTGTGGGCCCCAGGTCTGAGTGACCTTATCAATGGGTTGGATGGAAAATAAAAATTATGGTAGGCCCCACATGGGACCCACTTATGTATGCATTGTAATCTACATCCTCCATTAGTGTGGGCTCCATCATGATGCATGTGTTTCATCCAAATCGTCCAACCATTTTGGAGATAATTTAAGGCCCATTGTTGAAGCCCATTTTGATGTATTAGTGGACCTTGTTGAGGCCCACCTTAAATTGTATAAGGCCCATATTATGAGGCCCATTGTGATGTATGCAAGGCCCATGTGACTAGGCCCATCTTGATGCACTTGTGGCACGTCGTTGAGGCCCACCTTTATATATATATATATATATATATATATATATATATATATATATATATATATATATATATAAATATATGAGACCCATGTATGAGGCCCATTTGATGTATTGGAGGCCCATGGGTCGAGGCCCAATGGGATGTACATGAGGCCCATTATAACGTGATTCCACCATGATTTATGTGTTGACTCTTATAGCGGCAGTGCCTTGGGAGCAATGTTGGTTAGATGCCCACATTGTACGGACGATGTCGGTTAAATGTCCGCATTGTCACTCTCCCTAGGGCCCATTAATAGGCCCATACTTGTAGTGTGTAGGCCGTCTAGGCCCATCTTCGTTTTGATCAGAGCCCATCACCACATAACATGTATAGTATAGATTCATGATTCATGATCATACGCATCATATGTATGCCTGATGTGAGGATTGACTGATCATTGCACATGCCTTCGGGTAGATGGTTTATGGACTCCCTAATAGGCGGAGTTGCCCTACATGAGCGCGCGGTACACGCAGGATTGTTGCATGTCTGATGGTATGATTCATGCACTTGCATTCGTGTGATTGTGCTCATTGTATGCCCTAGTGACATCAGGGCCATAACCTTTATAGACACATCGTGGGTGGCTGGATTAGATACCGAAAATGTTTGGTTTTAGCATACGGGCGCTATAGATGTCCCTAGGTGAAAATCCCTAAACCCGATGGTACTAGAAGATGACTCCAACGTCGAGACTGAGTGGATATATGAGCGCATGAGGTCCGAATACCAGGAGGCCACGTCTCCCACTGTGTCATGGTCGGTTGGAAAGGGGTGTGGCCTTACTCGCTCGAGGGTAGGGGGCAATACTAGGCTGAGTTTGACCAGCTCGTAAATGGGTCCGCTATCGACGTGCCGGATAGGTATTGACAGACTATTGGCCAGGCGGATAATGAGGTTTCTTACGCTCACTTGGACTGTGTGGCTAGGAGAGCGACAGTGCCATTTGGAGTGTACTGAACTCTGGTGATTATGCAGAATGAGAACTGTACTGATACATGATGAAGATTGACATGATTGAGTTGCATCTCGCATCGCATGGCTGTGTTATGGCCGATAGCATTCATATCTTATACCGCATAGCCTTGGTACGGCTGATTGCATTCATGTACTCATCACCATGATTCCGCATTACTCTGACCTTGCATTCTGAGCACGCTTGTATTGTGCACATACTTACACCACCCTCTAAGCTTTCTATAAGCTTATGCACGATCGATGCGTACAGGTGACGTCAGGATGTAGTCGCAGCTATAGTCTCGCCGCAGTTGGAGCGTGCAACCGAGCTTCTGGAGTTTTGTTACTTTCGCTATATTGTATTTCCCTTTCATACGCATTGTACTCAAAACTTTTTTATCATAGTGGTTTTTGTGATGGTGTTCTTGTGGTTATTGTTCGTGGGTTATGCTTTTGGTTATGCTCATTATGAATCAGACTGATGATTATAAATCCTCCTTGTAGCATCCCAGGATCGGAACCTGGTGTATGGGTGTCGGGAGCCGAGAATGGGGTACTATGGAGGCTATCGGTGCCGAATTCGGCGATCGGAAATTTTGTGAGCCCGGTTTCCGAGTTCAGGGCATGACATGCATTATGTGGGAAGACTATGTAGGAAGGTGTGCTCGTCCTCGCTAATTATAAATAGTCATGTAATGTTCTATGTGGAGGAATATTGTGTACGTCATCATGTTGTTCCTCAGCAAGATGATGAGGTTGATTTTCATCCATATTCTCTACCAACTCGGAAGATCTTAGATGTTGTCTAATCCAGTGATGGATAGGCAAACCTTCAACTAATCCTCATTCACTTAAGAGACAGAGTGTTATCACGAACCCACTTGGGCATTAAACACTCAAACTTAATTCGAAACTAAACCTACTTCCAATAAAAATAAAAACGATAGAAGCTACGAAATATGAAATGATAAAGCAAGAGGGTTGGAAGGAAAGTATCCGATTGATGATTATAAGTTAGATTCGACAAAACAGAAGAAACAATGTTAGTATCTAAGAATTCAAAAAATCCTAATATAGAAATGCAGTGAAAAACTAACCTAATCCTACACCAATTCTAATACTAATGTATTTTAGAAAAATACTATCGAAGACCTCGACAACGGCACCAAAAACTTAATCTAACCCAAGGGTTAATAACCCTAAGTGTAGGGCTGCGATGTAGTAATAATTCGGTGAGACTAAGGTTGTACTCATAGAGACTTATGATTGTGCAATTTCTGGAATACCTTAAGATTGGAATAAGAACTAAACTAATTATTGGAATTTGGTTTAAGAAGTAATTGTGAGAAAACTATTAAGGATAAAACATTAGAGCGTCAAGGATCCACTTATAGCTATATATTAATGTTAATTTACTTGATTCAATTAGATTACTTAACTAGAATCGAAGTCATATCTTATCCAACTGGATAATTGAGCGGTTAAATTATCATTCATATATCTAAAACATATTTGAACTTCATTAAATTGGTTCCCACATTATGTACTAAAGTATTGATCACAAGGAATTCAAAGCATCTGTCATGCCCATAGTCCACGATGGATTAATGAATTTTACATATCAATCCCTTGCAATATAGATAAGAAATTACTCTTAGATTTCCTAAGCATCCAATGTGCTCGGAGTCGACAATGGATCAAAATAAAATAGAAATATATCTTCATTCAAACCAAATATTAATGAATTGTTCAACAATTAAATCAAATACTTGAATCAAAGTAAAATGCACATTATGAATAACTACAAGACCTCTTAGCCCTAGCTAAGAGATTAGCCAATCACCAATTAAAGACATAATTGAACTAAAACTCAAAAAGAAAAATATAAAAACGAAATAGAACCGAAGGATTGGAGAAGGAGGACCCCATAGAGGCACCACAACTCCTTGCTCTATCCCTTCTACCATAGTTTGTATATAAGAAAGCGTAAAACATCCCCTTAAATAGATAAAAAAATGCAATTGACTTGAAACCGACTTCAATATACGTACTTTTGTTACGCTTCGGCTGCAGCCGATGATGAGCTTTAGTTGCACCGAACGTAGCCTTCGGTCGCACCAATTAACTCTCGGTTGCAGCTGAATATTTTAAAAATCCATCTGAAGTCTCTGTATTCCTTAGGTTGCACCGAACCTGACTTCAGTCAGGTTGAATGTTGAGCCGAATTATCTATGAAAATTATAGTTTGTTGCTGGACTATTCTGAACACATTCAGTCGGACCAAACCACCCTTAGGTGGGACCGAACTGTAATGCCCCAAATTTCCATGGCCCGAGTCCTTGCTCGTCCAGGAAATTCTAAGCATTAATACTTACATACCTTATTTTGATTTTGAGGTTTATAGAATATTTCCTCACTTTATTCATAAGAGTGTGTATTCATGAGAAAGAAATTTCCTGTAATTCTTATTCCATTTAAAATAAAAGGTTTCATAAATCATCCAATGCTCTCTTAATGGGAGCTTATTACATTGTTCTAAGAATGCGATAAAAATAAATAATCAAATAAATCACAGGATTGTCCTCCTTTCTTAATCATTCGCCTCTTCCACAGATTGATCCTCATTCGAGTCGTCAACGCGTATTTCACTTGAAATATGTATACAGTTTGAGAGGGTCAACACCCTACTCATAGTGGTGGTTATCCTTTGAAGTTTATGATGGTTTAAACAATTTGTAAAAATAATAGTAGGGTCCCGATACATCTCATACTCCACAGATATAAGGGGTATCGGTGTGCACAAACATTCTATATGACATGCAAGCCTAGCAAAGTACGTGCAATCCATCACACTCAGCGATCATGGTCACAAGGTGGAAAGCAGTTCAAATTAACCGGCTCACTTTGCATCCCATACTATGGAAATTCATCGGCGTGTCCAATGTTAACGTGGATTTATACAAACATCTCAAGGCAACACAACAATGTGATTGAGAGATTTACGTGACACGATGTGTTCATGGAGCGACTATTTGCGACATCCAATCCCGAAAAGTGATGTAACACGTATGCCGATTTACTTACATCGATTGTGCACCACTTACCAACCCACGAGATTACATGCCAACCAACAAGGCCACTACCTGAAAAGAATTAGGTCCACGATCATACATGTGATCATTATAAGTGGGATTTCCAGCATAATACTTGCATGCAAAATGACAATAAAGCGAGGGAAAGTATGTAATAAGAATTCAAAATGAATAACAATAATGTGAAGTAGGTAATAATAAGATAAGTCTATCTCATCACAAAATTTAAAGGAAAACGCTCACCTTAAGTTCAAATCACCCTTCCATATGGCTAGGATTTTAATATACTTCTAGAGTTGAATTTCTATCATGAGCACACAGATTGTATGGTTAGATTGTTAGCCTAAGGTTTAAGTCTAGTCTCTACTATTATTGTGCGTAAAGAGATTTAAATGTAATTTGGATGAAATTAGGCCAATTACCCTAGATTATGTTGAAAAGGCCGAGCTAAACGTCCTGGGGGTGAATAAGGCTATGCCAAATTAAAAAATAAATACAGAAATGAAAGAAAGATAGCACAATCAAATAACAAATAAGTACAAGTAAATAGCAACCTCAAATGTACTAGTCTTAAGAGGTTGATACAAACTTAGTTCTAAGGACAACCTAGCACAAAAAACCAAAGGCTTATGGCAGGACAACCTTATAGAATGTTTGTAAGTATCAAAAACCCAAACCAATAATGAGGTAAAGGAAATAGTAAATAAAATAAACTAAGTTATTACAACATTCCCACAAGTGCATAAAATAAATTACACCATTCACTACAAATGCTTAAAGTAAATTACAACATTCCCACACATAAGCACATTTAATCATCCACCACAACTCTAGGAATTATAGTGGTTCGCTTGTGTGTACACCAACTATTAGAAAATAGCCATACAACTACTCCACTCCTAATATCCACTACCTCGGGATATTTGCATTCACTATGAAAAAAGGTTTTCCAAGGTTCACCTTAAAACCTTCACAATTGTGTGTTTGATAGGGCTTACACAATTATAAAAACCCCACACTCTGAGATTTTCTGGATCACCTCAGACAAAACTAAAAAGAGATTTTTCTGGCACAGCCTTAAAAACCAAAAAGGATATACAAAATTGTAAATGATACTTATCTGAAAATTCTCATTTGAAAAAGCCCGGTAAAACCAATCCGATGTAAACGAAGATGTTCAATGTCCAGTCTCACAAATGAGAAGGTTGTAGTTCTAAATGATTTTTAATTAAATCAACCTGGGCTAGCTTGATTTGATTTTGATATTAAGAAAGGAGAAATCACAAATCCCTTCTTAATGTAAGATTGGAATAAAGATCTCAAAATTAAATTACAAAAGCTAATTAAAGAGAATATAAAATGAGCACAATATAGCTTAATAATATCACAAACTTATCTCTCAGAGTGGTGTCTTGATTTTGCTTTAATGAATTAATAAACTCTTAAATTCGTGATCTATTTATAGGTGAAAATACTGTTCACTCGACTGGTCTAAGGGTCGGTTCGACTGGTCGAAGGACTAACAAAACTTCAAATTTTCTAGCGCGATAAGATAAGATCGTTACTCGACTGGTCGAGTGGGACTAGAAAAGCTTACTGGACTTTGAGTCGAACTCGCATGACTGATCGAGCACTGTTCCTTGACTGATCAAGCAGTCTTCAGGACTGGTCGAGAGTCCAACAGAAAATTTTGAAAATTCATAACAAACCTTGGACTGGTCAAGAAAACTCTTAGACTGGTCGAACTGGTACTTGGACTAGTCGAACAAGGTCTAACACTAGTCGAGAAAATGACTTATAAATATATGAAATGACCCACATACAATATGTAATGAATATGACATAACTTAAGGTTAATCTAGGGTCATCCAAACCTGTTTGTGAATAGGAACAAATGAAACATTACTTGCTTTCAAATCTTGATATCTTGTGATACTTGAAGCTTGAGTTCGATCTCTTAAACTTGAGCTTGAATTATGCTTGAGTTCTCGAGTCTTTAGTGTACAGTAGTTGAACTTCAAACTTGAAATTGAGTTCTTGAATTTTAGCTTGAAACTGAAAGTGCCCTGGTTTGTCAATTAGCGTGAGTGCTAAGTCAGAAGACAAGTGAGCTCCATAGGAAGATCATTCGAGCATCTCCCTCAATAAGATGTGTGCCCGATCTCGTAAAAGGTAAAACTTAGCCTCACATCCCATGTCCCAAAATACCAGGTATATAAAACCCTTAAAAATGGATAGAACAACTTAGGGTTTAAGGTTAGAAAAATATTTTGCAAAATCAGAAAAATCTCTAAGTTTTCTGCCTTTGTCAATTTATCGATAAGTGGTTCGATGAAATCGAACTCTGTTATCAATGTCCTCAAAACTTATTCGATATTATCGAATTGAGGACTTCAGATGTCGAGCAACCACAATGAATCCTGGACTGAATTATCAATGAATCGATGGCATGCTTGAAGTCATCGATTTTTGAATCTCGAGTTCATTGAGATGGCTCGATAAAATCAACATCTGGTCAGTTGTGTCCAGAAAGTAGTTAATGAAAATCATGTGATTTTCGATATCTCGAAGAGAGCCTCGATATCCTCGAAATTCAAACCTCGATGATATCGATTGACCTTCGATGATATCGGATTAGGACACAAATCTGACCAGCAAGCTTTCAGGTAAATTCATTTAAGTATCGAGGAGCTCTTGAGGATATCGATATTCAAATATCGATCATATCGAGACCAGGTCGATGTCATCGAAATAGGACACAAACTGTCCAGCAAGCTTATAGGAAAATTTCTTGAAAATATTGATGAATGGAAATAGGTATCAATATCATCAACATTCAAATTTAGATGATATCGAGAAATGCTCGATCATATCAAATACCTGTTAAGTTTCAAAGACAAGATTGCTCTCATGTTTTTAAATATCGAGGAATCGAACCTTACATCGATAACATCGGAGTTCGAAATCTGATGACATCGAGGCGTGTTCGATATCCTTGACCAGTTGGCAAAAAGGTTCAAAAGCGTTTGACATATTAAGTTTGTGTTATCAAGTGACAATTCGATACTATCGAGAGAATACGCTCGATGATATCGAACTCTGTAAAAAATATGACTGTTTTATTTTCGTTGGAACTTTTTACTTATTTAATGAGAGCTTGCCTTTGGTTGTTTGCAGAAAAAATAAATAAAGCTTTTGAGTGTTTAATCCAGATCATATACCCTAAGCCTTTTTTCTCTCATTGGAGTTCATCCTCCAATCCACCCTCATCATTAATATTCAATAGAGTGGATTGGGGAATGAACTTCTGCATTCAAGGATCCTCCAGCTACCACCTTAATGGCAAATCATTGAGCTGGGATACCTTAAATGCATAGATGATTGGAATCACTCTGTTTCTAAAATAGAAAAATATTTAATATAATAGGATTCCAACATAACCTTGACCTAACCTATCGCTATACATTGGAGAATCATTTGTGTTGCGGTTCAAGGGAGCTAAAGATTCTTCATTATTAAAGGAGGAGATCTTCATCAACGTGCTAAATGGGGCTCATCTGCTTATTTGTAAGTCATTAGAGTCCAGAGACCCTGCTGATCATTCCTTATGCAGGATTGGGTCACAGGTGATTCTCACCCCTTTCAAGTCCTCATAGGAAGCCTCCGATGAGAGATTACGTGGGGGTGCTGTGTGTTGACCCTTGCTATATGGAGAACATAAACTTAAGTCCTTGTGTAGGTCCTTGACCTGTGTGATCTAAAACCTAGGTGCTGTGTGTTGACCTTTGCACTTGTTTAGGGCATAAAGTGTTAGGTCCCTTGTGTGGATCCATGGCCCGTGTGACCTAAAATCTGGGTGCTGTGTGTTGACCCTTGCTCCTGTGTGGGGCATAAACTTGTGTCTCGTGGAGACATGTTAGGTACCTTGTGTAGGTCCTAGAGTCAGCCTTGTATAGGTTGTACTAGTTTGAGGTGAACTTGATTTGAAACCCCTGTTAGTGAAATCCGGTACACTTAAGGGTTGAGTGCGTCCGCCGGAAGTGAAGTAGACATGTAGTCGAACCACTTTAAAAACGATTGTGTTTGGGATTGCTATTTACTTTACTGCTTGCGTGAATTCTCTGAATGTTCTCATAATGCATGTTTACATGATTACCTAGAACTAATTAGAATTACATCTCACACACAGTCACATCCATCATGAACTATGTTATACATCTTGTTTAGGTTTTGAATAGTCTTATGATTGGATCCTCTATTTGGCTTGGAATCCATTAGAGTTACATTGAAGCAATCCTGCTATCTGCATATTAGTTCAGGATAGGGTTGATAGGTTTTAAATCATCTTAAAATTTTAAAAAGTCCTATTCACCCCCCTCTGGGACATCTTGGCGTATTCCCACTTCGACTAAAGCGGTCATTACCGCATTTTCAGAAACCATGAACTTCAACACTCTTCACTTTAACTTGAAGATGTAGACAAGTTCGATGTAGATCTAGAGAACTTTAAAATGTACGAACTTGATCACTTTAATTCAAAGCATGATACAAATACTAAATGGTTTGGCACAATAAAATTTGATAACACTACGGGTGCTAGATTTACACAATAGCATTTACAATCACCCCCTTTGTCAAATTTGTGATAAAATTAAATAAGAATTATGACAATAAAGAATTATGCACCAATCATGCACCAATAAGGAATCATGCATCAGTTATATAAGCACAATAAAGAATTATACACCATTCACCATTTGAGTAACAAATGATCAACATACATAACTCCCCCTCATTCCATTACTCCCCCTCAATCCAAGAGATGTGATTTGCAGAACCCGTAAAAAAAATTTACACTCCATATTCCACAATCACATTACACATCTCTACAATTTCTTCCCCTTTTTGTCACAATAAGACAAAGGAAAGATATATAAAGAAAAGAAAAGTAAATGAAATAAGATAGGAAATAGCATCATCATGATAATCAAAATATTAACGAAAGACACAATAGCATGTCCACATACTAAAAAGTAAAAGCATGTCTAAGAAATATCCCAACACACAAAGAGTAGAAAGTATTAATACATGTCCAGAATGAAATAAACAACTAATTAGATCCAGATGATGGAGCGGGAATAGAAGGATCTATCTGATGTAGTCCCTTGTTAATGCACCTAAGATATTTGTGCATGTATTTGAATTGATTTTCTTGGGACACATGCAAACCCTCCATCCTCTCCTCAAGGGATCGCAATCGCTGATCAAAGTCAATAGGCTGAAAGTCTGGATCAACCACAAAATCTGACTCATCAAATAGGTCATCCATATTAACATCATTAGGAGGTAAAGCATCCTCCTCTTCAGTTACTTTAGCAGCTTCTCTAGCACCCACATCAACTTGACTAGGAGCCAACCTCAGATTCATCTTATTTATGTTTGAGTTGTTGAAGGGAAGATGGTTAATGGGAGCTTCTCCAACAGGCATAACCACAAGACTATGGGTGGCTAAAACAGTCATAAGATAGGCAAATGGAATATCACTATGACCCGGATGGAGACAAAATTGAATGATAATGTAACAGATAAGAGATGGAAGACATACAGAAACACCAGTAACAATATAGTGAAGGATGCGAGCCATGAAAGTAGTGAGCTCAGTCTTGTTACCAGACCTAGGATAGACATTAGAGATGAAAATACGATGGAGAATCCTGTATCTGGGTAATATAAATTTAGAACTAAGCGCATTCCTGGAATTTCATTCTGCATTCATGTTGCATAACACTCTAGTGAGCATTCATTTTTCTGATTTAAATAGTTTTGCCACTAAAGTAGAAATAGGAATTCCGTCATCATTAACTGGAAGATCCATCAATACAGATATTAAGTGACAGTTTATATCAATAGGACCTTCTCTGGTTGTAATTGTAAAAGTTTAATTCTCAGTAGAGAAGTCACTTATGCAAGCAAACATGTCCTGCACAATAGAATGGTATGCCGAATCGCCCCAATTTAAAATGTTAGCTCAACCTATAGTTTGAAGGAGGGGAAAAATATCGAAAAGTTCCAAATGACTAAATTTGACTGTCCGTTCAACAATCACGTTGCGAAGACGTATATCCCGCACATACTCGGGGTCTTCTTTGGGTGACCGAAGATGACGCACCATGATTGGAGCGGAACGAGAAGAAGAGGGATCACGAGAGGCTCTCTTCGTATTTCTACTTTCTATAGCAACAAGGAATAAAAGGAATACAAGAAATGTAAGAAAGGTAAGATGAGTTTCAAGTAAATCAGATTTTATATTAGAAACCCCAATAAACCACCATAAACCTTGAAATAAACTACAAAAACAAGGAAATGGAAGTGCAAAGAACTTAAATCCACAAAGAAATAAAAAAGGATGCACTAACTATGAAGGAATTGAAGGTGGGTTAGACCAGTCGTGGTAGGGCTGGTTGGGGAAGATGAAATAAATGAAGAAAAAGTGCTTTTTGCACAATAAAAAGTCCCAAACCCGAGCGACTCTACTGGTCGAGTACATAATCGACTGGTGGTGTCATGACTGGTCGAGTGTGTACTAGACTAGTCGTGCACCTCAAAAATTCTGCATTTTTCATATTTTTTAAAATTAAAAATTTACAAAAATAAATAAAATAAAAATATGCAATATATTACAAATAAATACATGCAATTTAGATCATATTGCACATATCCATATCCAATTTCAACTTAGCAAACCTGTTTCTGTCAAGCGATTTTGTAAATATGTCTACAAGTTGATTTTCAGTTTGAATATAATCCACAGAAATAATCTTATCTTCTACTAATTCATGAATATAATGATATCTAATGTCATTTTTAGAAATGTTAATTGTGCTAGAATTGTCACAATACAATACCATAGAATCCTGTGCAAATCTGTAATCACTTAACATCCTTTTCATCCACACAAGCTGGGTACATGCATTATCGGCTGCAATATACTCAGCCTCAGTTGTGGAAAGTGATACGGAACTCTGTTTCTTGCTATGCCATGAAACTAGATAGTTCCCAACATAAAAACATCCACCGTTGGTCGACTTGCGGTCATCAATATTACTAGCCTAATCAACATCCAAATAATCGGCTAATTGAACATTAATATCATGAGGATACCAAAGGCCAAGTTTGGCCGAACTTGTGACATATCTCAAAATGCGCTTTACAGCAATCAGGTGAGACTCTTTAGGGTCTGATTGATATCTAGCACAGATTCCAATACTGAATGTAATATTAGGTCGGCTCGCAGTTAAATATAATAAACTACTTATCATACTGAGATACAACTTAGGATCTACACTTTTACCTATCGAATCCTTAGAGAGTTTAAGTGTCATACTCATAGAAGTATCAAAATTTTTACCGCTCTCAAATCTAAACTTTTTAATCAAGTTTAGAGGGTATTTGGTTTGAGAGATAAAACCCATCAGGAAGTTGTTTTACTTGCAAACCTAAGAAATAGTTCAGTTCTCCAACCATGCTCATTTTAAATTTTGACTTCATTAAATCTGTAAACTCAACATTCATGTTAGAATAGGTAGATCCATAGATAATGTCATCAAGATATATCTGTACTATCAGTATGTGATCATTGTGTTTCTTTATAAAAAGTGTTTTATCAACACTCCTCATTACAAATTTATGACTTAGTAAAAACTTAGTCAATTTCTTATACCATACCCTGGGAGCTTGTTTCAATCCATAGAGTGCCTTTTTCAGGCGATAAACATGATCAGTATGCTTAGGGTCTTCAAAACCCTTAGGCTGTTTAACATATACTTCCTCATGCAGATAGCACTCTTAACATCCATTTGATAAATTTTGAACTTTTTGTAACTAGCAATTGATATAAACAGTCTGGTAGATTCAAGACAAGCTACTGGGGCAAAGGTTTCATCATAATCGATGCCTTCTATCTGATTGTACCCTTGTACAATTAGTTTAGCCTTGTTTCTTATAATATTACTAAGTTCATCAGACTTATTTTTAAAGATCCATTTAGTTCCAATAATGTGTTTATCATTAGGTCTAGGAACTAAGTACCATATATCATTCCCCACGAATTGATTAAGTTCTTCTTGCATTGCTACTATCCAGTTTTCATCAGCAAGAGCTTCTTTTACGTTGGCCGGCTCAATCTAGGATGTGAAGCACATAATTACAAATATTTTCTAATTGTCTATGAGTGCACACACCAGTGAGAGGATTCTCAAGAATTTGATTAGTTGGATGGTCTTTAATTAACTGTAGTTCAGGGTTATTTTTATTAGACGAAGAGTCCGGTTTATCAAATAAAGAGACTTCATCATCTTCTGAACATGAGACAGGTGTATTCAAGTGATCATCTATGACCACATTAATGAATTCTTTAATAACATCGGTCCTCTTGTTGAGAACATGATACACTTGACTATTTAGCGCACATCCTAGGAAAATACCTTCGTCACTTTTAGTGTTGAATTTTCTCAAATTTTTTCGGTCACGTAAAATATATCACTTGCTGCCAAAAACTCGAAAGTATTTAATAGTAGGCACCTTATTGAACCATAGTTCATATGTGGTCTTATTATTAGACTTTCTAGTATAAACATGGTTAGTGATATAACACGCCGTGCTCACAGCTTCAGCCCAAAATTTTTTAGGGAGATTAATACTATTCAATATCACATTGGCCATTTCTTGAAGTACTCGATTTTTTCTTTCAATTACATCGTTCTGTTGAGGTGTCTTGGGTGCAGATACTCATGCTATATTCCGTGATCGCTACAGAACTTCTCAAAACTGCTATTATCAAATTCGAAACCATGATCATTACGGACTTTGGTGACACGTGATTTCTTTTCTGTTTGGATATGCTTGAGTACTATTTTCACTTCATCAAGAGTCTCAGATTTCTCTCTCAAGAAAACTACCCATGTATACCTGGTAAAATCATCTATAATTACCAAAATATATTTCTTACCACCTCAACTCTCTGTTCTAGTCGGTCCAACGAGATCCATGTGGAGGAGTCCAAGGGATTTGGATGTGGCACTGGTGTCATGCCCCAAACTCAGAAACCGGGCTTACAAAATTCCCAATCGCTGAATTCGGTGATGACAGCTTTCGTAGTACCCCATTCTCAGCTCCCAACGCGTATACGCCAAATTCCGATGCTGGGATACTACAAGGAGGATTTTTCAATGTATGTTTATCTCGTAAGAAGCATAACCACAAGTTTACCCAAATTGCAAAAGTAACATTATCATCACATATCCATAATATAAATATTGAATACAGTGCTGAAAGAGAAATACATATGTCAAAAATCAAAGCTCCAAAAGTCTGCCGCATGCTCCAAGCTCAACGCTGCTGCGACCTAACGCCATCTGCACACATCTATCGTGCATAAGCTTATATAAAGTTTAGAGGGTGGTGAAAGTGTGTGCACAAGGTAATTGCCAAGTATGCAATACAATGTCATAAATCATACAATATCAAAATAAGCAGAAATACTGACAAGATCATGACTCATATGATATCAGAGTAAGTGGAAATACTGACAACATCACGAATCATACGATATCAGAGTAGCGGAAATACTGACAACATCATGAATCATACGATATCAGAGTAAGCGGAAATATGCTGGTAAGATCATGAATGTCATCATCCGTACCAAGGCTATGCGATGCAAGGCATGAATGCTAATGGCCATATCAATGCAGAAACATGGCAACCCAAAATGTTAAATGCTGCGGATGTAATGCAATATGTGGTGCGAATGAAATGACCAAGCCGGAGTGAAGTCAGGATGATAGTACATAGTATCATAGGCTATGGGGTCCATTACAAGGGACTTCTATCCAAACTAGTCCCATATCTAAATTTGGATAGCCAGATTCAATGTAATAGACTCCTGATCTCAAGTTAGTTGCGCGCCCCAACCGAAATCCTTACCATTACGGAGGTACACAATAATTAGTTGCGCACCACCAGCCGGAGTGGATAGTGAATAAATGAATGAATGAGTATGCAATTCCTATTCAATAAGTTCACATATCAGTATGGTTCCTCACTGGGAAATCACCGGGGTCTAGTACACTCCAAACCAGATTGCCGCCACATTGCGTACAACAAGGTGAGTGGAAGAGACCTCACTATCCGCCTGCCAATATCGGGCCCGGCTCGTCAATAGTGGACCTATTCCTTGAGCTGGTCAAACTCAGCTTAGCTTTGTCCCCTCCTCTCAGGTAGGTAAGGCCGCACCCCCTTCCAACTGACCACGACACAGTGGGGGACACGACCTAACGGTATACGGCCCTCATGCGTCATGTATCCACTCGGTCTAAACGTTGGAGTAACCTTTGGAACCAAGAGGGTTTAGAGAATTTCACCTAGGGATATCTATAGTACCCCATGTAGAACAGATTTCTAGTGTCTCACCTGGCCATACACGATATGCCTGTGGAAGTTACGACCCTAATGTCGCTAGGGCATACTGTAATCATAATCACATAATGCGAGATGCATGAGTCACACAGTTCAATCATGCATCAATCCTGCGTATACCGTGTGCTCATGTGGGGCAACTCCGCCTATCAGGGAATCCCATAAACAACCTGCCTTATGGCATATATAATGACCAACCATATCTCATAACAAACATGTAGATGATGTGTATGGGCATGTATCATGATGCTATGTTATCACATACTCATAATCGGTATCGATAATCAGCCTATCAAAGGGCTTAAGGGAAGGTCACAATGAGGACATTTAACCATCAATGTGCTCATTTAACCAACATTGCTCCCAAGGAGTAGCCTATATAGAGCGAAACATATAGTGGACCCATAGCTTCACGCAAGGGCTTAATATACATCACAATGGGCCTCGCTCAAGGGTCATTTATACATCACATCAGGCCTCATCAATGACTACAATTACATCACAACGGGCCCCATACAATCACAATGGGCCACCTACAATCTCAATAGGCCTTACATAAGGTTCTCATACATCAAGTGGGCCGTATCACATGGGCCTTATACATCACATCGGGCCCCATACAATCACAATTGGCCACATACAATCACAATGGGCCTTACACAAGGGTCTCATACATCAAGTGGGCCGCATCACATGGCCCTTAAACACATCACTATGGACCGCACACATGGACTTAATACACATCACTATGGGCTGCTCACACGGGTCTAATATACATCACTATGTGCCGCTCATATGGGCCTAATATACATCACTATGGGCCGCATCACATGAGCTTAACACTCATCACTATGGGCTAACACACACCACTATGGGCCGCTCATATGGGCCTGATACACATCACTATGGGCCGCATCACATGGGCCTAATATACATTACTATGGGCCGCTCACATGGGCCTAAAACACATCACAATGGGCTGCATAACTGGGCCTAATACACATCACTATGGGCCACTCACACGGGCCTAATACTCATCACCATGGGCCACTCACACGGGCCTAATACTCATCACTATGGGCCGCTCACACGGGCCTAATACTCATCACTATGGGCCGCTCACACGAGCCTAACACTCATCACTATGGGCCACATCATATGGGCCTAATACACATCACTATGGGCTGCTCACATGGGCCTTAGACTCATCAGTATGGGCCACATCACATGGGCCTAACATACACCACTATGGGCCTCTCACATGGGCCTAACACACATCACTATGGGTTGCTCACACGGGCCTAACACTCATCACTATGGGCTACATCACATGGGCCTATACACTCATCACTATGGGCCTAACACACATTACTATGGGCTGCTCACATGGGCCTAACACACATCACTATGGGCTGCTCACGTGGGCCTAACACACATCACTATGGGCCGCTCACGTGGGCTTAACACTCATCACTATGGGCCGCTCATATGGGCCTAACACACATCACTATGGGCCGCTCATATGGGCCTAACACTCATCACTATGGGCCGCTCATATGGGCCTAACACTCATCACTATGGGCCACATCACATGGGCCTGTACACATCACATGGGCCTATACACTCATCACTATGGGCCGCTCATATGGGCCTAACACTCATCATTATGGGCCACATCACATGGGCTGGAATATATCACAATGGTCCTCGAATATGTCACAATGGGCCTCGACACATGGGTCATAAATACATCACATTCGGCCTCATATATGGGACTCAATTATACATTAAGTGGGTCGTATCCACGGGTTGCACCAATACGCCTCATACATCAATGGGCCGCACCAATGGGCCCCATACATCAAGTGGGCCACATCAATGGGCCGCACCAATGGGCCCCATGCATCAAGTGGGCTGCATCAATGGGCCACACTAATGGGCCCCATACATCAGTGGGCCACATCAATGGGCTGCACCAATGGGCCTCACCATTTACACCATTCGTCTATTTAGAGATCTAAACCCAAAAATGAATCATATCAAAAGATCATCTGGACCATACTGCAAATGGTAGTGGTGATAATGATTTTCACAGTTAAACAAATCACAGGGCCCACCATAAAGTTTATTCTCCATCCAATCTGATCATAAGGTCACAAAGACCTGGATTAAGAGGGTAAACAAATATCATATTGATCCAAAAGCCTTGTGACCCAATAAGGGTTTCAATGGTGGACGTTCAATCTCCACTGTTTTTGGCAGTGTGGTCCACTGATAAATAGATCTGCCTCATTTTTTTATCTTAAGCCTTAAGACAAGCTCCCCAAATTGATGGACGGTTTGGATATAACACATACATCAGTGGTCAGTCCACCCGCAACACATATACCTATGAGGACCCCACCCAGCAAAACGTCCAGATGGACGGTAGATCCATCATGGTTGGGCTCCACAGAACGTGCTGACGTCAACACATCACCTATCTTGTTGGTCGGACCCATAGAGTTGGATGACGTCACTTCAGTGAGACCCACTGTCCTTGTAGAAATTGATAGACGATATATGTAAAACACATACATCACGGTGTAATCCCACCGTCAAGCAATCAAGACAGTGGAGGTAAAACACATAAATCATGGTCCCACAGCACCGTCCAAATGTCTGGATGGTGCAGACACAACATAATCAAGGTGGGCCCCACCCATTCGGCATATGAACGGCGTGGATAACACATACCGTAAGTGGAACCCACAGAACTTGTTAACCTCTGCACAGTAGCTGCATAGCTGCGGATGGACGGTGTTGGATATAATACATCAGCAAGGTGGGCCCCAGCCCCACACATGCAACACGTGTGGGGTGGGTTCCACAGAACATGCATACGTTGCAGCAGTAGTAATATAGGTGGTGTGGGAGAGGGTACTCCAGCCAATCTGCTTTTTCCCAAATAAGGTGGGTCCCACGTAGGGCCCACCATATATATAATATATTATATTATTATAATAGTTTATTATTATTATTATTATTATACTACATCCAGTCCGGTGTCCAGACGCTGGACTTTTGGATGGACGATATAGATATAACACACGTCGTGGGGTCCACACACGTGGCTCACCACACATATAATATATATATATATATATAAAAATATAAGGGGTGTCTTCAGCGTCCAAGAAGAGATGGACGGCTGGGATATAAAATACATGCATCAAGGTGGGTCCCATTCCACATGTGTAGCACGTGCACATCTGCTGGATGGACGGATGGAGAACCACATTCATCATGGTGCCACAGAGCTAGCTAGTGTCAAAGTAACAAGTTTGTGCTATGTGAGATGCATAGATGAAGGGTCTGGATAAAGCACATATATCATGTGAGTCCCACATCACCACGTGGGCCACACACAGAGGGTACCACATTATGTGGGTGGCATTGATAAAACACATACATCACGGTGGATAAGCACCGTCTAGACATTGTCCATGTAAATCAGCAGCATCCAGATCTGCTGGATGGTGTGCATACACCACATACATCAAGGTGGTCCCACATCTCCCGTCCAGATGGACAGTGTGGGATGAAAACATACATCATGGTGTTGTGGATCTCCACCGTCCAGCATCATGGTGGGCCACACATCAAATAAAATGGGGGAGAGAGAGAGAGAGAGAGAGAGAGAGAGAGAGAGAGAGAGAGAGAGAGAGAGAGAGAGAGACGGTGAAAATAGGAGGGACCCCGCCACTATGGGCCCCTCAAGCTTACAATCACATACATCAAGATGAGTCCCATTAAAAGTGGGCCCTAAATAAAGAAAAAACAAGATGATGAACACTCACCTTTGATCTCTTCTTCCTTCTTCCACCAATGAGTTCTAGAGTTCTAAGGAAAGAGTTTCAACAGTGGAAATGAAGCTTGGATGGTGGGATTGGGTGGTAGGAAGGTGGGCCACACCTAGCTCTCTCCCATGGACATCCACCTCTTATGGTTGCTTAGGAGATGGAGTTTGAAATGAGAGAGAGATGAGAGAGAGAGGTGATGTAAGAGGGTGATGGGTGAAAAGGTGAGTGATGGGTGAGTGAGTGATGGGAGTGTACTTGACATGTAAGTGATGTGTAAGAGAGAGAGAGAGTTGACTTTGGGGATGGGTGTTGTACTTGACATGTGAGGTGATTGATGGGATATTTCTCTTGGATTTTGTAAAGCATGATATTTTTTTTCGAACTGAACGCGGGCCCACATCTCTTGGCCTGGGTATCGCCTCGGCGCGTAATACGCGGTGTCGGAACCGTGGTGACGGCGCTGTCACTAGGGTACAAGTCTTGGGTCGAGCAGACTCTGGAATACGGAATATGACTCAGGGTTGCATGCAATTGCCGATAACAGATCGTGGGTCGCCGAAATTTGACCGGGAGGACTGCAGGAGTCTACGGAACGATATGGTCTAAGATACGGGCCTTATAGCACTCCCCTCCTAATGAAAACTTCAACCTTAAAATTTACTATCACGCAGGATAAGGCAGGGGAAGAAGAAGCATCGATATAAACAAGGCATAATCAATCTATAAATTAATGGAGATAGCGTTCTCTAATCTTAGCCTTGCGCTCCCAAGATGTCTCCTCAACAGAATGGTGACCCTTATTAAACCTTAGATCCCGGATAAGGAACGATCGAAATGAGGATACTATGCAGCCTCACAATCTCAACGGTAGGGAGCTATATCAGAAAATTTCTAAATTATTTGAACTTGGGGATCTAACGATTCTAAGTTCTCCACAATTATAGAGTGCAGGGTAGCTATCACCAGATATGTGATTTTATCTTCAGGTATTCCCAAGTTATGCTCTGATACCAACTTCTATAACGCCCTAAACTCAAAAACTGGGCTGAAAAAATTCTCAATTGCCGAATCCGGTGCCGACAACCTCCGTAGTACCCCATTCTTGGCTTCCAGTGTGCATACACCAGATTTCAATCCTGGGATCCTACAAAGAGGATTTTCCAATGTACGTTTATCTCGTAAGAAGCATAGCCACAAGTTTACCCAAATCGCAAAAGCAACATCATCATCACATATCCACTATTATAAATATTGAATACTGTGCTGAAAGGAAAATACATATGTCAAAAATCAAAGCTCCAAAAGTCTGTTACACGCTCCAAGCTCAACGTTGCTGCGACCTAATGCCATCTGTGCGCTTCTATCGTGCATAAGCTTATATAAAGCTTAGAGGGTGGTGAAAGTGTGTGCACAAGGTAAGTGCCAAGTATACAATACATTGCCATAAATAATATAATATCGAAATAAATGAAAATACTGACAAGATAATGAATCATACGATATCAGAGTAAGCGGAAATACTGACAACATCATGAATCATACGATATCAGAGTAAGCGGACATACTGACAACATCATGAATCATACGATATCAGAGTAAGCGAAAATATACTAGTAAGATCATGAATGCCATCAACCATACCAAGGCTATACGATGTAAGGCATGAATGTTAACAACCATATCATTGCAGAAACATGGCAACCTAAAATGTTAAATGCTGCGGATGCAATGCTGTAACGACCTTGGAATTTTTGTGCTAATCTTTCCTTAAGTAGTTGTTTTGGGGTAATTAGTGCTTTACTCGATTGCTTGTGAAATTCGCATCAATCACTTTAAATTGTATCTGCATGGCTCTAAACGTGCAGATTAGTGAGCGCTACGTTACTCTGAAATCTGGGATCCATCGCTAAATCCAGTTGTTCTGGGGATTTTTTGGAAGATCTGGATCGGATCTAGACCGCGCGTCGAAAGTCCGATGGCGATGATCTTAGGCTGTTGCGGTCACTGAGTTGGGCTTGGTCTTCACCTCAAAAATCAAGTCGATCTGATGTTCTGGGTCGATTTGGTTGAGTTCGGAGTGAAGAGTGTGAGAACGGTTGGAATTTAATAAGCTTTTTATGAAATCTGAGTCGTGTGGCATGCGCGACGAATTTAAGCTATCCGACCGTTGGATTCTCGACCCAATTTCACCCTCGAATCAGGAATTGGCCCATGCATATCCTAGTGCTTGTGGACTCGATCGAGATTCCGTGACCGCTGAATTGAGTGTGGTCCGCCACGGCCGATCTGAAGAGCCTCGGTATGAAAACTCAGCCTGACCTAGATCCATGGTCAGTGAGCTTAAGTCCGACCTTTCGTGGTTATAGGCCCACCAGAAGTGCTTCGTTGGATCGAGAAAGGCGTACTTTGGTTATAAACTAAGTATACCTTGACCCTGGGGTTATTTCCATCATTTTAAGGTCTATATATAGTCCTTAAACCCTAGCTCTCATTTCCATACGAATTTCTCTAACCCTAGCTTGGAAAGAGAGTGGAAAAGAGAGAGTTAGTGAGAGAGATTGGTTGGTGATTCATCTTGATTCTTCCTTGTTCTTCTTCACCTTTGAATCTTCACTTTAAATCGTTCCTTTGGCGATTCTGAGTTCTTTTGGGGTAAGTTAAACTAACCCTAATCTGTGTTAGAGCTTAGATTAGACTTGGTGTTGTAGTATCTCATTTCTATCCTTATTTTAGGGTATTCTTGCGCCGTTGACGAAGACAACTCGTCTAAATCAGTTCGGCGGTTCTTTCTTTGCTTAAGGTGCGGACTTTAAGTGTATAGGTTATGGTTTTCAAGGCTTTCAATCCCAGTTAGTGATTTATTCTTGTTATGGATGAGATTTCACATGCCAAATGTTGTGTTTACATCGTTTTCCTGTTATGCATATGCTATATTGAGATTTGTGTATTCTAAGTGTATTTATAAAGTACCGTATATGTATAAAATACGCACTTGTGTTTGCCATGATTATTTGTCATGTATGTATGCTAGATGCATGTATGATAGCTCCTTGATAAAAGGAATTGTCTAAGTGCATGTATTTCAACATGCGTCATGTATGTTGTTCCATGTATGCTAAGTGTTTGTAGAAATGCATGAATGATCTAAGTGTAACTGATTACACTAAATGTGGGCGTTGAGGAGTGATTCTCAATACTCCTATGGGTGCGCATGATTTCTTTCTGCAGTTACATTCCAAGTTATTCCAATTCAAGCATCTCCTATGCTTACATTTATGTTAAGTTCATATTCTTCAAGTGCTGGTGTACCATGATTTGAGTTGTTGTTTGATTACTGTTTTACATTCCATATGAATACCTGTAGTAGTGTAATGTGTTTGGGACTATGCCTTGGTCCAGGAAATCGGTAATTGACTCTATGAGTCGTGGTTGAGATTGCTTTCGCCACGTAGGACGTATTAGGCGAACCCGAGCCGTATTAGAGTTGGCGGCAGTGGTTTGGCCACGCGGGGTGTTTGCGCACTCCATGTCGTTCAATTCAACGTGCGCTCGTGCTAGTCGAGTTCGTCAACTAACCCGATTGTCCGATGTATGTTAACCATGTATGGACGCTACTGCTTGAATCTAGGATACCGAACTTACCAGTGAAATCCTAATAACCATGGTACCTGATCCGCTAAGACTCATGAGCCGGACATGGTGGTATGGGACACCGTGGTCGAGCTGTCGGCTTACGCTGGGGTGACGAGCCTCCCCGTAGTGACCAGTGAGCAACTTAATCTCGTGAGCCGATTATGGTGGTATGGGACACTATATTCGTGCTGTCGGCCTACATTGATTGGTGACGAGCCCTTGTAGTGACCTCGAGCATACCTGGATACCGCAAGGAGGTGACGAGCCGATCTGTGGTAGTAAGGGCATGAAAGGCGTGTATTGATTGGTGACGAGCCCTTTGCTACGACCTCAACTATATGATCGTATGAGATGTCTAGGATTGACGACCCTAGTATGGATCACTGTTGGATAGTGATATGAGGAAGGTATCTTAGCTTCCCAATCCTGTTGTGTGAAATGGACTAATAACAACTTGGTAATCATATCCATGCACCGCATTTGCATGTGCTTTGTAGATGTGGCACACTTTGAGGCGATGTCATGCGTAACGTAAGATGAAGACGCTGAGGGTGTACGCGTGAGGGCACGCATCATATTGCATTCATACCTGCATTAACAAGAGTACTTAGGATTTATTTACTTGTCCTGCTTTATCATTACTGTTTGATTGAACTGATAACATGTTAACCAGTGCCTTATTGTTCCACTGAGTTGATCACTCACTCCCACGTTTCTGGGGCGGTGTTGCACACCCACCAGACTCTGTCTTAGGCCCTGATGTTGCAGATGTGGATGCGACGTCTGAGGCAGAGCGGGAGCTGGATGACGACGAGGCTGCCTTCTCCTATATGCAGTTTTCAGACGGGTTCTAGCGAGCCTCGGTCTGTTGCGCGGGATCTATGGGATTACTATTTTGGGAACTGAAATGATGTAACTTGTACTTATAATTTTGATAAATAACACTTTTACACGATCTGGTTGTATATGTAATTCAGGGACTTACACTTATACACATATTTTACTATAAATCTACCATAGTGGCGTGAAATGACCGAGCTAGAGTGAAGTCTGGATGATAGTATGTAGTATCGCAGGCTATGGGGTCCATCACAAGGGACTTCTATCCAAACCAGTCCCATACTTAAATTTAGATAGCCAGACTCAATGTAATAGACTCCTGATCTCAGGTTGGTCGCGCGCCCTAACTGAAATCCTTACCATTACGGAGGTACACAACAATTAGTTGGGGACCACCAGCCTTAGTGGATAGTGAATAAATGAATGAATGAGTATGCAACTCCTACTTAATAAGTCCACATATCAGCACGGTTCCTCTTTAAGAAATCACTTTGGTCTAGTACACTCTAAACCAGATTGCTGCCACATCATGTGCAACAAGGTGAGTGGAAGAGACCTCACTATTCGCCTGCCAAGATCGGGCCCGGCTCGTAGATAACGGACCCATTCCTCGAGCTGGTTAAACTCAGCATAGCTTTGTCCCCTCCTCTTGGTAGGTAAGGCCGCACCCCCTTCCAACCGACCATGACACAGTGGGAGACGCGGCCTAATGGTATACGGCCCTCATGAGCTCATGCATCCACTCGGTTTAGACGTTGGAGCAACCTCTAGAACCAAGAGGGTTTAGTGAGTTTCACCTAGGGATATCTATAACACCCCATGTAGAATAGATTTTCGGTGTCCCATCTAGCCATCTACAATATGCCTGTGGAGGCTACGACCCTGATGTCGCTAGGGCGTACTGTAATCATAATCATAAAATGTGAGATGCATGAGTCACACAGTCCAATCATGCATCAATCCTGCGCATACCATGCACTCATGTGGGACAACTTCGCCTATCAAGGAGTCCCATGAACAACCTGCCCTATGGTAGATGCAATAGCCAACTATATCTCATAATAAACTTACATATGATGCGTATGGGCATGTATCATGATGCTATGCTGTCACATACTCATAATCGGTATCGATAACTGGTATCGATAATCGGCCTATCAAAGGGCCTAAGGGAAGGTCACAATGAGGACATTTAACTATCATTGCTTATCAATATGATCATTTAACATTGCTCCTAAGGAGTTGCTTATATAGAGCTAAACATATAGTGGGCCCATAGCCTTACGCAAGGGCCTAATATACATTACAATAGGCCGTGCTCAAGGGCCACATATACATCATATTAGGCCTCATCAATGGCTACAATTACATCAAAACGGACCCCATAAAATCACAATGGGCCACCTACAATTACAATGGGCCTTACACAAGGGTCTTATACATCAAGTGGGCCACATCACATGGGCCTTATACATCACATCGGGACCCATACAATCACAATGGGCCACATACAATCACAATGGGCCACCTGCAATCTCAATGGGCCTTACACAAGGGTCTCATACATCAAGTGGGCCGCATCACATGGGCCTTAAACACATCACTATGGACCACACACATGGACCTAATACACATCACTATGAGCCGCTCACACGGGTCTAATACACATCACTATGGGCCGCTCATATGGGCCTAATACACATCACTATGGGCCGCATCACATGGGCCTAACACTCATCGCTATGGGCCTAACACACACCACTATGGGCCGCTCACATGGGCCTAATACACATCATATGGGCCACATCACATGGGCCTAATACACATCACTATGGGCCACATCACATGGGCCTAATACACATCACTATGGGCCGCTTACATGGGCATAATACACATCACTATGGGCCGCTCACACAGGCCTAATACTCATCACTATGGGCCGCTCACACGAGCCTAACACTCATCACTACGGGCCACATCACATGGGCCCAATACACATCACTATGGGCCGCCCACACGGGCCTAACACTCATCATTATAGGCCGCTCACATGGGCCTTACACACACCACTATGGGCCGCTCACATGGGCCTTACACACACCACTATGGGCCACTCACATGGGCCTAACACACATCACTATGGGCCGCTCACACGGGCCTAACACTCATCACTATGGGCCACATCACATGGGCCTATACACTCATCACTATGGGCCACATCACATGGGCCTAACACACACTACTATGGGCCGCTCACATGGGCCTAACACACATCACTATGGGCTGCTCATATGGGCATAACACTCATCACTATGAGCCACTCATAACACATCACTATGGGCCACTCATATGGGCCTAACACTCATCACTATGGGCCGCTCATATGGGCCTAATACTCATCACTATGGGCCACTCATATGGGCCTAACACTCATCACTATGGGCCACATCACATGGGCCTGTACACATCACTATGGGCCGCTCACATGGGCCTATATATTCATCACTATGCGCTACTCATATGGGCCTAACGCTCATCACTATGGGCCACATCACATGGGCCAGAATATATCATAATGGTCCTCGAATACGTCACTATGGGACTCGACACATAGGTCATAAATACATTACATTGGGCCTCATATATGGGCCTCAAATATACATTAAGTGGGCTATATCCACAGGCCGCACCAATGGGCCTCATACATAAAGTGGGTCGCACCATGGGCCCCATACATCAAGTGGGCCACATCAATGAGCCGCACCAATGGGCCCCATACATCAAGTGGGTTGCATCAATGGGTTGCACTAATGGGCCCCATACATCAAGTGGGCTGCACCAATGGGCCCCACCATCTACAACATTCGTCTATTTAGAGATTTAAACCCAAAAATGAATCATATCAAAAGATCATCTGGACCATACCACAAATAGTAGTGGTGATAATGATTTTCACGGTTAAACAAATCACAGGGCTCACCATAAAGTTTATTCTCCATCCCATCTGATCATAAGGTCACAAAGACCTGGATTAAGAGAGTAAACAAATATCATATTGATCCAAAAGCCTTATGACCCAATAAGGGTTTCAATGGTGGACGTTCAATCTCCACTGTTTTTGGTAGTGTGGTCCACTGATAAATAGATCTGCCTTATTTTTTTTATCTCAAGCCTTAAGACAAGCTCGCCAAATTGATGGATGATTTGGATATAACACATACATCAGTGGTCAGTCCACCCGCAGCGCATATACCAATGAGGGCCCCACCCAGCAAACCGTCCAGATGGACGGCTGGATGGAACAGATCCATTATGGTTAGGCTCCACAGAACGTGCTGGCGTCAACACATCAGCTGTCTTGCTGGTGGGACCCATAGAGCTGGATGACATCACTTCAGTGGGACCCACTATCCCTGCAAAAATGGATGGGCGACATATGTAAAACGCATACATCATGGTGTAATTCCACTGTCCATCAATCTGGATGGTGGAGATAAAACACATAAATCATGGTGCCACAGCACCGTCCAAATGTCTTGACGGTGCAGATACAACACAATCAAGGTGGGCCCCACCTGTTCGGCATATGGACGACATGGATAACACATATCGTAAGTGGAACCCACAGAACTTGCTGACCTTCGCACAGGAACTGCATAGTTGCAGATGGACGGCGTTGGATATAATACATCAGTAAGGTGGGCCTCGCCCCCACACGTGTAGCACATGTGGGGTGGGTCCCATAGAACATGCATATGTTGTAGCAGCAACAATATAGGTGATGTGGGAGAGGGTACTCCAACCAATCTGCTTTTTCCCAAACAAAGTGGGTCCCACGTAGGGCCCACCATATATGTAATATATTATATTATTATAATAGTTTATTATCATTATTATTACACTACATCCAGTCCAGCGTCCAGACGCTGGACATTTGGATGAACAATATAGATATAACATATGCATCGTGGTGGGGTCCACACACGTGGCCCACAAAATATATAATATTATATATATATATATATAAGGGGGGTCTCCAACGTCTAGGAGGAGATGGACGGCTGGGATATAAAATATATGCATCAAGGTGGGTCCCATCTCACACGTGTAGCACATGTGGGGTGGGCCCCACACATCTGCTGGATGGACGGATGGAGAACCACATTCATCATGGTACCACAGAGCTAGCTAGCATCAAAGCAGCGACTTTGGGCTATGTGGGATGCACAGATGGAGGGTCTGGATAAAGCACATATATCATGTGAGTCCCACATCACCACGTGGGCCACACACAAAGGGTCCCACATTATGTGGGTGGCATTGATAAAACACATACATCACAGTGGATCAGCACCGTCCAGACATTGTCCATGTGAATTAGCATCATCCAGATCTGCTGGACGGTGTGCATACACCACATACATCAACGTGGTTCCACACCTCCTTTCCAGATGGACGGTGTGGGATGAAAACATACATGATGGTGTGGTCAATCTTCACTGTCCAGCATCATGGTGGGCCACATATCAAATAAAAAGGGAAAGAGAGAGAGGGAGAAAGGGAGAGAGAGAGAGAGAGAGATAGAGAGACGGTGGAAATAAGAGGGACCCTGCCACTATGGGCCCCTCAAGCTTACAATCACATACATCAAGATGGGTCCCACTACAAGTGGGCCCTAAATCTAAAAAAAAATTAAGACGATGAACACCCACCTTTGATCTTTTCTTCCTTCTTCCACCAATGCATTTTAGAGTTCCAAGGAAAGTGTTTTAATGGTGGAGATGAAGCTTGGATGGTGGGATTGGGTGGTAGGAAGGTGGGCCACACCTAGCTCTCTCCCATGGATGTCCACCTCTCTCATGGTTGCTTGGGAGATGGAGTTTGAAATGAGAGAGAGATGAGAGAGAGAGGTGATGTAAGAGGGTGATGGGTGAAAAGGTGAGTGATGGGAGTGTACTTGACATGTAAGGGATGTGTAAGAGAGAGAGTTGACTTTGGGGATAGGTGTTGTACTTGACATGTGAGGTGATTAATGGGATATTTCTCTTGAATTTTACAAAGCACGACGTTTTTCCTTGAACTGAACGTGGGCCCACATCTCTTGGCTTGGGTATCGCCTCGGTGCGTAATACGCGGCGTTGGAACTGCGATGACGGCGCAGTCGCTAGGGTACAAGTCTTAGGTTGAGCCGACTCTGGAATATGGGATACAACTCAGGATTGCGCGCAATTGCCGATAATAGATAGCGGGTCACCAAAATTCGACCGGGAGGACCGCGAGAGTCTATAGAATGGTACGGTCTAGGATACGGGCCTTACAACTAGAGTTCACTTTCTTGTGAGCAATCCTTATTTGTTTTCCAATCTGACATTCACCATAAAATTTATCCAATTTTTTAATCTTAGGTAAACCTCTTATTACTTTACCTTTGCTCAGTCTATAAAGACTACGGTAGTGTACATGTCCTAAGTGTTTATGCCATAGTTCGGTCTCATCGGTTTGGACCATGTAACATGATAACTTAGACGAGCTTGAATCACTGACTGTATTGCAGTTCTCAGATGTTCTACGATCAGTTAATATCATAGAACCATTCTCATTAGAAATTTCACACCTTAGGTTGGTGAATTTATGTTATGTTTATTATCACAAATTTGGGGAATGCTTAAGAGATTATACTTAAGGTCCTCTACAAACAACACATTCTCAAATGGAGGAAGATTAGAGGGTTGAACCGTACCATGGCCAATAATTCTGCAGTTACTACCATCACCAAATGTGACTGAACCATCAGTCATATCTTTAAGATTGGTGAACAAATCTTTGTCACCTATCATGTGTCTAAAGCAACCACTGTCTAGGTACCACTTTGATTGACTTGAAGCCTTGAAAGTGGAGTGAGCAGCCAGACAAGCAACCTTAGGAACCCATTTCATTACAGTTTTGGGTTTTGGAGGATAATTAGTTTTTCTATGCTTGTAGTTGTTGTATATTCTACCATTCGAGTTAGATTTTAGAAGCTCCTTAAGTAAATCCATAATTTTCTCAGTTAAGGGGTTATGATTTTGATTTCTATAGTTGATATGATTGCTTTTAGGTTTCATAGTTTGAAAAGTTTTAGGATTTTTGAAACTATTTTGATTCATACTCTTCCCTTTTGAGTTAAGAGGACTCCTCTTTAAGAAACTTAGGTGGAGTGGACTTGCTTTTAGGAGGTGTATTTTTATCGTAGCCTAGACCAGATCTATCACCACATTTCCTTGATCTAGTTAGTAGTTTTTCTAGTTTAGGATCACCTTGGGCATGCCTCCACGTATCCTTCAAACTCAAGAGAGAAGAGACTTCTAGTTTTAGTTTTTCATTTTCAGATTTTAGGTTTTCAATTTGAGAAGTTTTGAAATCTAAATCATACTTAGCTTTTTCAAAACAATTTGAAAAATGTGATTTTTCTAAGACTAGATTATCAAAATTTTCTTTTAATTTTAAAAACTTTTCTTTTTAAAGTTTTAATTTTACAGCTATCTTACAACTTTCCCCGTATAGGGCATCATAGGCATCTTGTAAATCTTCATCATTTTTAGGATCACTTCTCAGATTTTCTTTGCTAGTTGAATCACAACTGTCTGAGAAAGTGAATTTGGCTACAGTCATTAAGGCTTTAACCTCATTAGCAGACTCAGGTTTAGAATCTTCTGACTCAGAAGAGGCTTCAGAATAAGACAATTCATCCCATGTAGCCAACATGCCTTTCTTTTTAGATTTGTCCCTCTTTGGACATTTGTTTGCCAGATGCCTGTATTCATGGCAGTTAAAACATTGGCTGTCTTTAATAGATTTTCAAGATTTAGATATAGTTCTTTTCTTTTTAGAAGGTTTTTGAAAACCTACCCTCTTTTTACTTTTGAAAATTTTATTAAACTTCTTGCCTAATAGTACCATATCATCTTCAGAGTTTTCAAAATCAAAATTACTAACATTTTCATGAGAAATATTTTTAGAAGACTTAAGGGCAATGGACTTACCTTTAGGAGCCTTAAAGTTTAACTTGTAGGTTTGTAAAGAACCAACTAGCTCTTCAACCCTCATATTATCCGTATCACAAAGTTCCTGAATGGCAGTGACCTTTGAACTGAACCTATCAGGCAATGAGCGCAATATCTTTGCACAGACTTTGCTTTCTGGGATACTATCACCAAGACCCCACATAGAGTTGACTATGTCATTTAACTTAATATAGAAGTCCTTGAAAGTTTCACTTTCTTTCATACGTATCTCCTCAAAATGAGTGGTGAGGATTTGAAGTTTAGATTTCTTGATAATAGTCATACCCTCGTGTGTCATTTCTAGAATGTCCCAAGCTTGCTTTGCAAAATCATAGGATATAATTCTTTTGAATTCATCCAGTGATAGTGCGCAAGTAGTTGCATTTAAAGCCTTTGCATTGACACTACTCTCATTTTTCTGAAGTGTGGTCTAAGAAAAATAAGGTGCAACCTTCATAGTTTTAGTTCCATCAGTGCCTAGAATTTCAGTGTAGGAGGGGTCCATCTAGTCACTGTGGCATGCCACACGTTCTCATCTATGGACCTTAAAAAGATCCTCATTCTTACTTTCCAATTGGCATAATTGGAGCCATCAAAAGGTGGAGGCCTAGTGATTGAGAGGCTACCAAATTTTACATCTTACAAACTCAGATCGGTTAGCTAAGGAAATGAATCCAAAATAAAAAAGAGCTATTAGGCTCTGATACCACTTGAAATGGCCGAGCTAAACATCCTAGGGGGGGGGGGGTGTGAATAGGACTATGCCAAATTAAAAAATAAATGTAGAAATGAAAGAAAGATAACACAATCAAATAATAAATAAGCACAAGTAAATAGCAACCTCAAATGTACTAGTCTTGAGAGGTTGATACAAACTTAGTTCTAAGGACAACCTAACACCAAAAACCAAAGGCTTATGGCAGGACAACCTTACTAGAACGTTTGTAAGTATTAAAAACCCAAACCAATAAAGAGGCAAAGGAAATAACAAATAAAATAAACTAAGTTATTACAACATTCCCACAAGTGCATAAAATAAATTACACCATTCACCACAAATGCTTAAAGTAAATTACAACATTCACACACATAAGTGCATTCAATCATCCACCACAACTCTAGGAATTATAGTGGTTTGCTTATGTGCACACTAATTATTAGAAAACAGTCACACAACTACTCTACTCCTAATATCCACTCCCTCGGGATAGTAGCGTTCACTATGACAAAGGTTTTCCAAGGTTCACCTTAAAACCTTCACAATTATGTCTTTGTTGGGCTTACACAATTACAAAAACTCTACACTCTGAGATTTTTTGGATCACCTCAGACAAAATCAAAAAGAGATTTTTTTGGCACAACCTCAAAAACAAAAAGGATGTACAAAATTGTAAATGATACTTATCTGGAAATTCTCCTTTGAAGAAGCCTGGTAAAACCGATCCGATATAAATGAAGATGTTCAATGTCCAGTCTCACAGATGAAAAGGTTCTAGTTCGAAATGATTTTTAATTAAATAAACTTGGGCTAGCTTGATTTGATTTTGATCTCAAGAAAGGGGAAATCACAAATCCCTTCTTAATATAAGATTGGAATAAAGATCTTAAAATCAAATTATAAAAGCTAATTAAAGAGATAAATGAGCACAATATAGCTTAATAATATCATAAACTTATCTCTCAGAGTGGTGTCTTGATTTCGCTTTAATGAATTAATAAACTTTAAAATTCGTGCTCTATTTATAGGTAAAAATACTGTTCACTCGACTGGTCTAAGGGTCGGTTCGACTTGTCGAAGGACCAACAAAATTTTAAATTTTCTAGCACGATAAGATTAGATCGTTACTCGACTGGTTGAGTTGGACCATAAAAGCTCGCTGGACTTTGAGTCGAGCTTGCATGACCGATCGAGCACTGTTACTCGACTGGTCGAGCAGTCTCCAGGATTGGTCAAAAGTCCAATAGAAAATTTTAAAAATTCATAACAAACCTTGGACTGGTCGAGAAAACTCTTAGACTGGTCGAGCCAGTACTTGGACTGGTCGAATAAAGTCTAAGACTAGTCGAGAAAATGACCTATAAACATATGAAATGACTCACATACTATATGCAATGAATATGACACAACCTAAAGTCAATCTGGGATCATCCAAACTTGTTTGTGAGTAAGAACAAATGAAACATCATTCGCTTCCAAATCTTGATATCTTGTGATACTTGAAGCTTGAGTTTGATCTCTTGAACTTGAGCTTGAGTTACGCTTAAGTTCTTAAGTCTTTAGTGTACAGTAGTTGAACTTCAAACTTGAACTTAAGTTCTTGAGTTTTAGCTTGAAACCATGTACTTCAACACTCTTCACTTCAACTTGAAGAGGTAGGCAAGTTCGATGAAGATCCAGCGAACTTTAAAATGTACAAACCTGATCACTTCAACTTAAAGCATGATACAAATACTAAATGGTTTGGCATAATAAAATTTGACAACACTACAGGTGCTAGATTTACACAATAGCATTTACATATTTAAGTGGAATCTAATTCCTTTGAGAAGACCTCAGGAGATGGCAAACTTACCTCTTGGACTGAAACGGATGACGCATCCTGGATGTCGATTCCGACAGTTTTAGCGATGATTCTCTTCTTCTTCTTCTTCTTCTTCTTCTCCTCTTCTCTCTCTCTCTCTCTCTCTCTCTCTCTCTCCTGGTGTGGGAGTTGAATGGTACCTCCCTTCCTAGTATACCAGGCTTTTATAATCCCTCAAGTCACAGGGGGGAGAATCCTAATAGAGGGAGGTTGCGTCCTTCGCAACCCTACTTACGCACCAAGGTTCCGCTGTTTGTGTGCGCGTGGCTTAGAGCTATGGTGGTTTTGTCATTTGGTTTTATCCGGACCATTGGGAGAGGCCTCTAGATTGAAGGATCAACAAACGGATGGCTAGGATCATCCTTTGATTTGTTATGGCAGGCATTAATGTCCCACGTTCTGTCGGGAAGATGAACTCTGCGTCAATGGCAGATTCATCTCCAGTCAATCTTCGTTCACACCGACCCTTCTGGACGGCCTAGAGTGGTCATTCGACATTTCCTGGGCCCCAAGATTGGTGATCCGATCATCCCGGAGGTGGCACTCGTGAACGTGTTTCCGCATAATGTGGTTATCTTGCGTGAGAAATTGGCAGGTGCCACGCTCCCTGTTTTCTTTCCTTTCTTTTGGACATCTTGAGGAGGATCAGATCTCCATCTCCTTGAGTTTGGATAGCCTAGATCCTGGCCATGTCTCCAGTTTTTATTTTCCTATGCGTGAGGGTTTGGAAACATGTTTGGTTTCTTTGCTGGCATTGTTTGCGGAAGGAGTTTGGTTCCGGTTCCTTACTGGAGTCTATGAGGTCCATCTCTATAGGTTCTTTGGAAGATATGCTCCATTCATTGGTTTAGCAAGAAGGTTTCTAGTCATGGCCCAAAGTATGGAGTTGATCCGTGTTCTAGTGGCCCCTCACAGCTGATCTGGCGTGTTTCACGTCCTGCCGTTCGTTGAGTCTTGGTCGGAGGTGGAGATGGTTTTTGATGAGTAGCCCTGATTGTTTCTTTGTTCTTAATAGTGGGTTGTGTTTTGGATGAAGGAGATGCTTCATTTTGAAACTACTACTTGCAGGAAGGAAAAATGGGAAATGGGGAGGAAAGGGTAGCCGGGTCAAAAGTGGTTTGACCGGCCCTAGTCTTTGGTGTATTGCGGCTGCACCTACGTTGTATGCGTGTGTTTTTAATATGGAGTTCATCATGATGTTAAGGACCAATCCACTCCGTTTGTTTGATCATTGGGTGTGAGTGGGCCTTTGGGTCTAAGAATGAGACTGATCTGATGTTCTAGCGGATGGTCAGATGTCCTTACTTAGTGTTTGGGTGGTTTGCTTGGGAGAAACTTGTTCGGTTAGAGTTCTGGTGTAAGACCCTACCTCGAGTATCCATTTCGTTTCCCTAGGTCCGGCGGTCCTACCGATCGAATTTCGGTGACCTGCGACCTGTGGATAGTGTTTACGATCATCCTTAAGTCGCATTATGTAGACCCGGCCCGGATCGACTCGAAACCTATGCATTGCGACTGAATCGATGCCGTAGTTCCAACATCGTGTCTCATGCGTCTATATGTACATCTTAAGTTATGGGCCACACATTATATGGGCCATTGATCATGCATGTGGGACCCACCGAGACCCTTGCATGTTTCCCCATGTGGGCCCCACCCTAGTGCACTATCTCCCATGCAAGCTACCATGATTGCCTAGCCTAGCCTAGCAATTATGAGTTTCTCTTTTCTGAAATAATCATTTGAGTTCTTTTTCTCTTTTTTAAGCAATTTCTCTTCCCAAGCCAAGCTCTCTCTCCCAAAACTAATCATGACTTTCCTACAACTCTCCTCTCTCCTCTCTTCCCTCTCATTTTCTCTCTTCTTCCTCTCCTTGCTAGGTGGGACGTCCACCATTTCCCCTAAAATCCAGCAACTTCTCCCTCTTCTCTCTCCCTATCCCACCCTCAAAATACCATCTCCACCATTAGAATCCCACCATTGGAGCTATGGAGTCCATGGCTTGAAGTTTGAGGAAGGATCTTGAGGTGGGTGCTCCATGTAGATGTTTCTTCCTTCTTCTTTCCTTCCTTTCCTTACATGCATGGAAGCATGTATGTAAGACCCGTATCCTAGTCTGTACCATTCCGTAGGCTTCCATAGTCCTCCTGGTCGAATTTCGGCAACCCTTGACCTGTATTCGACGTTTATGCGCGAACTTAAGCTGAGTCCCGCATACCAAAGTCGGTTCGACCTGAAACTTATACCCTAGCGACCGCGCCGTCACCGCGACTCGCGCACCGATTTAATACCTGAGCCAGGAGATGTGGGCCCGTGTTCGTTCTGAAGAAATGCCGCACGTTGCAAATTTTGAGAGAATCTCTATGACTCGTCACATCAAATCAAGTACACCATACTTTAATGCCACCTCACCTTATCCCAAGTACAAATGCCCACTCCCTCTTTTTCACAAGTCAACTCTCTCTCTCTCTCCCTACCCATCTATCTTTTTCCAAATTTCAAACAAAACCTTACCTCTCCATCCCCTTCCTTACAACACTCATCCCATATCAATCTAACATTCCTCTCTCCCTCTCATTCTCTAAGCAATTCCCAAATCTCATGAGAGCTTCTAACGTCCAAGCTCTCTCCCAAAAACTAAGTGTGGCCCACCTTCCAATCTCCCATCTCAACCACTCATTCTCCATCAACCTCCATTAAAATGGAAGGTAAGGAGCATAGGAGTCTAAGGAGCTAAAGAAGGAGTGATATAGGTGGGTGATCCACCGTTGATTTTCATTTAAAGGGCCCACTTATGATGGGACCCATTTTGATGTATGTGTTGTAAGCAAGAGGGGCCCGTAGTGGCGGGGTCCCTCCATCTCTCCACACACTCTCTCTATCTCTCTTTTCTGATTTGTGGCCCACCATGATGTATTTTTTTATCCATACCGTCCACTACGTGGACCACACCGCTGTCCAAGTGGGCCCACCTCGCTGCCATGTACGGGGCCTACCTTGCTGTCCATTTTGGATTAGCCCGGATGAAAGGAAAAACTCAAATATTGGCTTGATCCTAGTTGAGTGACCCACATACGTGGACCCCACTGTGATGTATGGGTTTATCTCCACCGCCCACACGTGGGGCCCACCTTTGTAGCCTGTCCAGTAGGCAGGCCAGCCACCTGTCCGTCTGGACAGGGTTGGTTGAGAGGGAGACATAAATATCAGGTTGTTTCGTAGTAGTGGGGGTCCACGTGGCTTGTACGGGACCCACCCTGCACGTGTGAAAGGGGTGCGGCCCACCTTAAAGTTTGTGTTTTATCACCACTGTCCAGCAATGGATGGTGAGATCCACACCATGAAATATATGTTTTATTTGTGCTGACCATCCTTGCAGGACCCACCTGACGTGGGATATCCACACTGTCCATTGACAGTGGGACTCCACCGTGATGTACGTGTTTTCTCCACGCTGTCCGTCCATGGGATGGCCCACCAGATGGGACCCAACTGCATGTGTTTTATCCACACCGTCTGCCCACAATGACCTGGACCCACTGTGATGATGAGGTACATCCTCACCATCCACACAGGAGGACGATGGGACCCACCTTGATGCATACATATCCACACCATCCATCCAGCTTCCTTGGACGCTGGACGTGGCCAGCAATGAAGTGTGAACTGGCAGTGGGGGTGTACTAGCCAACTGTAACAAAAAAATAGAATAAAATATATAATATTATTATAATATGTAATATTATATTATTATGTTATTATGGAGGGTGGCCCATCATGTGGGATCCACCTCATGTATTTCATCCTCACCGTTGTTGGACCGTGGGACCCACTTCACACGTGTGACGTGTGTGGAGGTGGGGCCACCTTGATGTATGCATTCTACTTTCACACCGTCCATCTGGACGGTGTGGTGTAAGGCGCACCGTGATGTATTATATATACATGTTGTCCATCTATTTGCAGGGTGCGGGACTCACCCCACACATGATGCACATGTGAAGGTGGGGCCCACCTTAATGATGTATTATATATCCCCACCGTCCATATGGACAGTGGGGCAGGTCATGAGGTATGTGTTACAGCCATATTGTCCATCTGTGCTCAGTCCTAGCAGCAGCTGCTGCTACCTCCTGATGTCAGCATAGTTCTGTGGGCCCCACGTGTAGGGCATGTCTTGTATCTGCAACGTCCATCTAATTTAAGATATATTGTTTTAAGGTATAAGCCTAATTCAAGGCAGGTCCAAATCTGGTGGGCCACGTGGACAATGGTAACCCACCATTGATGTATGTATTGTATGTCCACGCCCTCCATCTGCTGGGCCCCACCTTGATGTACATACTGTCCAGCATGTGAAACCCATGTGTGATGTATCTGTTTTATCCAGCTAGCACCATGAAGTATCTGAAATTACGGTGAAGACCGCTTTAGTCGAAGTAGGAATATGTCAATATGTCTTAGAGGGGGGTGAATAGGACTTTTTTCAGTTTTATGATTTATTTAATATCCCATTACACTAATCCTAACAACTGACACATATTAGGATTACTCAAAAGTAACTCTACTAGCTTCCAAGCCACGTAGAGGATCCAATCACAAACTATTTAAGATGTAAACAATATTTAAACTAGTTTATGATGGATATGATTGTGTAAGTGTGTGAGGTGTGATCACAGATATTCAGATATGAAAATATTAAAGCAAATCACATAGACACAAGAATAACAATCTCAAACATAGTCATTTTTATAGTGGTTCGACTACTTGTCTACTCCACTCCCGGTAATTGCACTCAACCCTTGAGTGTACCGGATTTCACTAAGGAGGTTTCACAGCGGTTCACCTCAAACCTAAGGTTTTAAATCAGGTTCACCTTCAACCTTTACAACCTACACTGAGGTTGACTATTTATGCTCACACGAGCAAGGGTCAACACGATGCACTCACTTTTAGGCACACTGGCTAAGGATCTTCCATAAGACCCTATCAGAGGTTTTACACGGTTTACCTCAAACCCAAGGTTTTAACTGGTTCATTCCTAACTAGATGTTTATGCTCTCTACAGAGCAAGGGTCCACACAACGTACCCACCACGTACACTCCCGCCAGAGGCCTCCTAGAGGACTTGCAAGGGTGAGAAATACCTTAGACTCAATCCTATAGAGGAATGATCAAAGGGTCCTCTAGACTCTAGTTACTTATAGATAAGTGGATGAGTCCCATTCAGCTCGTTGATGAAGATCTCCTCCTTTGTTAATGAAGAGTCTTCTGCTTCCTTGATCCGCAACTCAAATGATGTACCAATATACAGAGACGGGTTGGGTCAAGGTTATGATGGAATCCTACTCTCTAAATGTTTTCCTATTAGGAAGATAGAGTGATTCCAATCATCTATGCATTCAAGGCATCCCAGCTTAATGATTTGCCATTAAGGTAGTAGCTGAAGGATCCTTGAATGTGGAAGTTCATTCCCCAATCCACTCTATTGAATATCAATGATGAGGGTGGATTGGAGGAGAACTCCCTTGAGAGAAAGGGCTTTGGGTATATGATTTAAGGTAAAACACTCAAAAGCACTCTCTTCTTTCTCTCACCCAGCAACAAAAGACAAGCTCTCTTTATATAGGCAAAAAGGTTCCAACGGATATAAAACGGTCACATTTATGATAGAGTTCGATATCATCTAGCAGGGTCGATATCATCGAGCGTATACTCTCGATAGCATTGACTGGCCACTCGATGACACAAACTCAAATGTCATACGCTTTTGAAACCAATTGTCGGTTGGTCGAGAGAATCGAGACTCGTATCGATGTTATCAGATTTCGAACTCCGATTCCATCGATGCAAGGTTCGATTTCTCGACATTTGAAAAATGAGAGAGACTTGTTTTAAAATATTGTAGGTTTACAAGAATGATCGAGGGACCTTCGAGATCATTGGAATTTGAATGTCGATGATATCGATAGAGTGTCGATGCATCGATAAATCCAAAGGATTTTCATTTAAGCTTGTTGGACAGTTTCTGTCCCTATTTGATGCCATCAAAACTGTACCGATAAAATTGATATTTGAATATCGATTCTATCGAGGGACCCCGAATCATAGATAAACATCCTGAGATATTTTGCTGGAAGACTAGGCGCCCATGACCGATTATATCAAGAGCCCTCCGATATCATCGAGATTTGAACTTCGATGGTATCGAGAACGGCTTCGATATATCGATGCACATGTAATTTTCTTAAGAAAAAATAGGGGCGCCGGAGATTTGTCTGTCGATATTATCGAGTCACTTTCGATAGACTCGAGATTTAAATATCGATGATATCGATGGGTAGATCGATATATCGATAAATCAGTCCAGAGATATATGTGGTTACTGGACACTTTTGTCCTCATTTTGATGATATCGTTTAAGCATCAAGGATATCGACAGAGCAGCTCGATTCTATCGAGACGTGTATCAATAAAATCGATAAAGCAAGAAAAACTTAGAGATTTTTTGTTTTCAAAAAAGTTTTCTCACTTATAAACCATATAAAGTTCTAACTTATTTAAGGGTTTTATTTACCTGGTGTTTTAGGATATGGGATGTGAGGCTTAGATTTACCTGTGGCGAGCTTACACACATCCAATTGAGGCAGACGCTTTGAATTGATCTTCCTATGTGGCTCTGCAGTCTCACTGACTCAACACTCATGCTAATTGTCAAATCAAGGCACTTTCAATCTCCCCCTTTGTCAATTATGTGACAAAATCCCAAAACACCCTAGAACAGTATCTAGAAAAATACATCCTAAATTATGTGTACATGCATTTTACACAATTTTACAATTTCTAGAGAACCCATGTACACAACCAGTATCTGCTCCCCTTTACTATAGACTCCCCTTTTCTTGATGAAACTGCTCTCCCTAATACCTGCAACATTATTCAAGTAGATATACAATTTTCCGTTTGAGGTGTTTGTTTGAACTGTTCTCCCCCTATAAATTATTCTCTCCCTTTTCGTCAGTCATTGACAAAGATATAACAGTTGATATTGACTGAAAAGATAAAGACATGTAGGAGAACACCCAGATATAGATGTATAGAGATAAAATCCATTTAAGCACACATCATTCTCAGAAGGTATGGATGTACATCAGGGCAATTAGAGCATTGATACAAATAGATAAAATAATCATGAAAAAAAAACACATGCACTCCATATCAGAAACTGGATAAAACCAGGGGATCACATACATCAGAATGGCAGTAAAAATAGAATTATATTTAGCCATATTCATCAGCATCCAAAAAAAACATACACTGCCCAAGGTTGGTAGTAGTAGAACAGAGAACCATCAAAAGACTAAGTCTTCCTTACTCAAAGGTTTTTTATACAAAAAGGATTTGAGCTATAGTAATGCATCACACCTATGCATGAGCGAAGAGCAATAAAAAAGATATTAATGCCCTCAGCGTTTCAGTGAGAGTCCAGGTCTGTGATGCTTTGGACATTCTATAGACAATCAACAACCTCTATAGTGCTTGCAGGACATTCAAAATTTGTTGTGTATCATGTTGCAGGGTTGCCAGCATGGTCTTGATCTCCAGTAGACAGACTTCACACTCATCCAGCTGTTTCATCATGTAGGATTGTCTATCAAGCAGATCTTGTATGGTGTCTCGATTGATGACAACCTGAATATTTTCATCAGAGACGGGGCCGTGAACATAATAGTCTTTATCTGAGCTTGAATTGATTCCACCACGAGGTGCATTGGTAATTATATTGCAGATGTCTTCTTGATTAAACCAAATACGCAGGTGTGGGAGATCTTTAGTAGGAGGCAGCCCAAATTGTTGTGATAACTTGGTTATAAGACACGCGAATGGAAGGATAGTGATGGATTCATTTGAAGATACCCAAATCAATTGTTGTAGAATAAGAGTGGGTAGGCAGATGTGAATACCGAGATGAACATCATACAAAACATTTAACACGTATGGAGAAAGCATGTTGCCAGAGACTTCACAGGGATAGACATTTGTGCTGAAAATGCTGTGAAGAATTTTGTATGCAAGATTGAGATATTTAACATGAAGTGTATTCTTTGCATTTCTTGGTATAGTAGCACCATCACACAATGCCCGAGTAACTTCACCCCACACACCAAGACCATTCATATTTCGTTTTAATACAGGTATCCTTGTGACCTCTACCCCAATCAATCGGCTTATTAGTCTAGGGGTGATGTGCTCGGACCGATTTATGATAGTAACTGAAACAATTGGAGGATTATTTTTAACCTTGTATATTAAACTCAAGAACTGATGCACCAGATTATGTTGAAATCCTCCTCCAAGATTCATGATATTCCCCCAACCAATCAGTTTTAAGAGATTGATGATCCCAAAAGGTGTAATGCTCTTCCTCTGAACTGACCGTTCTGTCATTCCTTTCCTTTCTTGTCCTTTCCGTTCAGTTGAAAAGAGGAGATGAGCCAATAGCTTCATTCTTTCCTTTCTTGCTCTTCATTGAAGGTTGTTGTGGAAGAACCAGATTTTTAAACATGTTTGTTTGAAAGAAAAACTGTTTTGAGAGGTGTAATCCCATTTTGAGATCAACTGGTGAGTCTCTTTTTTCGATCATCCACCTTTAATTCACAAGTAACCATCGATATCATCAAACATCGTTTTGATGACATCGAGGTACCCTATTGCTCTTTTCAATGAAGATCAGAGGGAAGCCCAACCGACCCGATGATTCAGCTTCCGAGAGATCGTCGATAGTATCGATTAATGGACGATGCAATCGAAACATTCACTCGACGTATCGAGGTATCTCACAGGTGGATGTTTTTAATTTTCAGCATTCAAACAATCTTTCATGTATACCTCTAATAATTTTATGACTCAATAGTATACAACAAAATTATGTATAATCATTGTACAAATCAGAATTATAAACATTAAGATGTTTATACAAAAAAAGTGAGGAGAGAGTCCTCAGATGTATCATTAGAAGCTTATCAAAGATGCATCATTTCATCAAATATCCAAATCTTTATGCATGATCTGGACTTATTCTCTCTATGCTCAGTATTTCTAGGCATAGGAATCATCCTTTTCCGTTCCTTTGATGACATAGCAGTGGTTATTTGTGCGATAACCCTTCATTACTGATTTTCCTGAGAGGTTCAGGATTTCGCATTTCTCCTTGTAGAATGTAACAACATGCTTATCGTCACAAATTTGAGAAATGCTTAAGAGATTGTGCGCTAATCCTTTTATACAAAAGGCATTCTCATTTTTATGTAACTAGATTCCCTTAATGATTCTCTGTCTAATTACCTTAACGGTGCTTCTGTTTTCATAGGTGACTATCCCATGATTAAGATTTGAATAGTTTGTAAGGAGGGATTTGTCACCCATGACGTGTCTTGAACACCCGCTATCCAGATACCACTTGGTTTCATTGCCTGACATATGGTTTGAATGAGTAACCAGACAATTCTTTTCTTTTGGAACCCATTTGTGATAGGATTTTTAACAGTGGTAGATATTGTTTTCTTGTTTACCACTTGATTTAGTTGCTCTTTGTAAGTCATTTTAGGTGGTGGTGGGTGTGAATCTCTTTTAATCATATTTCTAGGTTGTCTTAAGACATTTCGCACTTCTCTGGTAGGTTTGAATTTTCCAATATAATTCTGACCAGAGCTATGTTGAGTCTTTCCAGGAGACAGGCATTCAATTTTATAATGACCCAAATCACCACATAAATGACACACTGGAGTAATTCTTTTATTACTTCCTGAAGCAGCAGTTCTTCTAGTTGTTGGAGCTGCAGTTCTAGTCTTTGTTTCATATCCTAGGTCGTTCTTATCCTTCCCAGATTTTCCCATACCTAATAGTTTTTCTAACTTCTCACCACGCTGGGAAAACTTACAGTATAGCTTAGCAGTTTTTCTGGATTCCACTAAATCAAATAGAAGTGTATGATTTTCATTTTGTAGGAGCATATTTTTGTCTTTTAATTGCTCAACCTGTTTGTTTAGTTTTTCAGATTCTGACTTAAGGAAGGTGTTAATTCTTTCAAGTCTATCATTATCTGAGTGATGTTGCTATAAATCATTGATTAGGTGTGTATTAATTTCAAGAGTTTTATCCAAATATTTTTACAGCAATTCCTTTTTATTCTCAGATATTCCAAGTCTTTTAACAACTTTGATGCTATGAATGTATAGTTGATTGTAAGCATCTTGTAGTTTATCTCGTTTCTCTTTTTCCTCCTCTGTTTCCTCATTATCAGATGAAAATGATTCAGTGGCATGCTGTTTTTCCTTACTTTCAGATTCCGTGGGAATGATTGGAGTGGTGGAGATTATAAGAATTTTCAATGATTTCTGATCTCCATCGCTCTCTGAGTCACTAGATTCTAAATTTGACTCTTCTGTATCATCCCATGTGGCGGCCATTGCTTTTCCCTTAGTTTTTCTATTTGGGCACGATAGACAGATGTCCATACTTTTGACAAGTATAACATTGTGGTTCTTTGGTCTTTTTACCAAATTTCCTTGTAGAAGGTTTGTTGTCTACCCACTTTTCTCTGAATGGACGGCCACGATTCTTCTGAAAGAATTTCCTGAATCTTTGTGTCAACAGATCCACATCCTCATCTTGATCTTCTTTTTCACTTCCACTGTCCTTATTTGTTGTTTTCTTTGAAGTTTTTAGGACAGTATTTTTGGATTTTTGGGTTTGTTTGAAGTGTAGTTCAAAAGTTTGTAGGGAATCTACCAGTTCTTCTAGTTTCATTTCATCAATATTCCTACACTCTTCAATGGTTGTTACTTTGGGATTAAACCGTTCCGGTAATGATCTCAGTATTTTCCAATAGATTTTAGGAACCGAAAATTTTTCTCCTAAACAACCCATAGAGTTGTAAATGATATTCAGCTTAGTGAAAAACTCCATAAAGGTCTCATGCTCTTCCATTATTAGACTTTCGAACTATGAAGTTAGGAGTTGCAGTTTAGATCTCTTCATAGTGTGTGCCTTCATGGGTTGTTTCCAATAGATCCCATGCTTCTTTGGATGTCCCACACATACTTATTTAATTGAATATATCTTGGGACACGACACAGTAGATGGCGTTCATAACTTTAGCTTCAGCAGTCTATTTTTCTTTATCGAACGTCGTCCACTTTTCTTTCGGTTTGGGTTTTGTGATGGTTGTGCCACTGTCAAGTACAACTTGTTCAGATGGTGGCATATATCCACTTTCAACTATATCCCAAACATCATGATCTAAAGATCTCAGAAAGTAGTGCATCCTAGCCTTCCAGTATGCATAATTTGATCCATCAAACATTGGAGGTCTAGTGACTGATGAGGCCTCTCCTTTGGCCATATTTCCAACTTCAGTCAAGATCACTCTCTAGGCGGTGAAGCCCTTAAAGAGAGAGCCACTTTTATACTAATTGAAATTACGGTGAAGACCACTTTAGTCAAAGTAGGAATATGTCAATATGTCCTAGAGGGGGGTGAATAGGACTTTTTAAAGTTTTATGATTTATTTAATATCCCATTACACTAATCCAACAACAGACACATATTAGGATTACTCAAAAGTAACTCTACTGGCTTCCAAGCCAGGTAGAGGATCTAATCACAAACTATTTAAGATGTAAACAATATTCAAACTAGTTTATGATGGATATGATTGTGTAAGTGTGTGAGGTGTGATTACAGATATTCAGATATGAAAATATTAAAGTAAATCAAACAGACACAAGAATAACAATCTCAAACACATTCATTTTTATAGTGGTTCGACTACTTGTCTACTCCACTCCCGGTAACTGCACTCAACCCTTGAGTGTACTGAATTTCACTAAGGAGGTTTCACAGCGGTTCACCTCAAACCTAAGGTTTTAAATCAGGTTCACCTTCAACCTTTACAACTTACACTGAGGTTGACTGTTTATGCTCACACGAGCAAGTGTCAACACGACGTACCCACTTTTAGGCACATTGGCTAAGGATCTTCCATAAGACCCTATCAGAGGTTTTACACGGTTTACCTCAAACCCAAGGTTTTAACTGGTTCACCCTTAACCAGATGTTTATGCTCTCCACAGAGTAAGGGTCCGCACAACGCACCCACCACGTACACTCCCGCCAGAGGCCTCCTAGAGGACTTACAAGGGTGAGAAACACCTTAGACCTAATCCTACTGAGGAATGATCAAAGGGTCCTTTGGACTCTAGTTACTTACAGATAAGTGGATGAGTCCCATTCAGCTCGTTGATGAAGATCTCCTCATTTGTTGATGAAGAGTCTTCTGCTTCCTTGATCTGTAACTCAAATGATGTACCAATATACGGCGATGGGTTGGGTCAAGGTTATGATGAAATCCTACTCTCTAAATGTTTTCCTATTAGGAGGATAGAGCGATTTCAATCATCTATGCATTAAAGGCATCCCAGCTTAATGATTTGCAATTAAGGTAGTAGCTGGAGTATCCTTGAATGTGGAAGTTCATTCCCCAATCCACTCTATTGAATATCAATGATGAGGGTGAATTGGAGGATGAACTCCCTTGAGAGAAAGGGCTTTGGGTATATGATCTAAGGTAAAACACTCAAAAGCACTCTCTTTTTTCTCTCACCCAGCAACGAAAGACAAGCTCTCCTTATATAGGTAAAAAGGTTCCAACAGATATAAAACGGTCACATTTATGACAGAATTTGATATCATCGAGCGTATACTCTCGATAGCTTCGACTGGCCACTCGATGACAAACTCAAATGTCATACGCTTTTGAAACCAATTGCTAGCTGGTCGAGGGAATCGAGACTCGTATTGATGTTATCGAATTTCGAACTCCAATTCCATCGATGCAAGGTTTGATTCCTCAACATTTGAAAAATGAGAGAGACTTACTTTGAAATATTTCAGGTTTACAAAAATGATTGAGGGACCTTCGAGATCATCGAAATTTAAATGTCGATGATATCGATAGAGTGTAGATGCATTGATAAATCCAGAGGATTTTCGTTTAAGCTTGTTGGACAGTTTCTGTCCCTGTTCGATGCCATCGAAACCGTACTAATATCATCGATATTTGAATATCGATTCTATTGAGTGATCCCCAATCATAGATAAACATTCTGAGATATTTTGCTGGAAGACTAGGCACCCATGACCGATAATATCGAGAGCCCTCTGATATCATCAAGATTTGAACTTCGATCGTATCGAGAACGGCTTTGATATATCGATGCACATGTGATTTTCTTAAGTAAAAACAGGGGCGTCGGAGATCTGTCTGTCGATATTATTGAGTCACTTTCGATAGACTCGAGATTTAAATATCGATAATATCGATGGGTAGATCGATATATCGATAAATCAGTCCAGAGATATATATGGTTGCTGGATACTTTTGTCCTCATTTCGATCATATCATTTAAGCATCGAGGAAATCAACAGAGCAGGTCGATTCTATTGAGACGTGTATCGATAAAATCGACAAAGCAAGAAAAACTTAGAGATTTTCTATTTTCGAAAAAGTTTTCTCACTTATAAACCCTATAAAGTTCTAACTTGTTTTAAGGGTTTTATTTACCTGGTGTTTTGGGATATGGGATGTGAGGCTTAGATTTACCTGTGGCGAGCTTACACACATCCGATTGAGGTAGACGCTTTGAATTGATCTTCCTATGCGGCTCTGAAGTCTGACTGACTCAACACTCATGCTAATTGACAAATCAAGGCACTTTTAGTATTTGTTTAATCTATACCATGCAGAATGTTTGGACGGTGCTAGACAATGTTTGGACGATGCTGTCTAATGTTTGTACAGTGCTGATTTACATGAACTATGTTTGGACAGTGCTGATTTACATGGACTACGTCTAGACAGTGTTGATCATCATTAGTGAGTCGTGTGCCCTATAGAATGATAGTGTATAGTAATACACATGTTACACTTGCAATTATTAAAATGATTTTTGATGTAACCTAAGATCCATTGGTGCGGCCCATTAATGCGGCCCACTTGATGTATGAGAGGCCCACTATGATGTGTATTTAGCCCATGGGATGTAGCCCATTGTGATGTATGTGAGGCCCATGGGCGAGGCCCAATACGATGTATATGTGGCCTATTTAGTGAGGCCCATTGTGATGTATATTAGGCCCATGTGAGAGGCCCATAGTGATGTGTATTAGGCCTGATGTGATGTATACAAGGCTCATATGATGGGGCCCACCTGCTTGAATTTGAGGCCCATGGGTAAGGCCCATTGTGACGTATTCGTGGCTTATGGACAAGGCCCATTGTGATGTATTTGAGGCCTATGGTTGAGGCCCAATGCGATGTATGTATGGCTCGTTATGTTGTGTATGAATCACTTGTATGGGCCACTCCTTGGGAGCAATGTTGGTTTAATGTCCACATTGATGGGCAATGATGGTTGAAAGTCATCATTGTGACCTTCCCTTAGGCCCTTGGTTAGGCCTATTGCCGATTTTGATTTTGATTATCGAGGTCGATTCTAATTGTCGATACCGATTCTGATTGTCCAGGCCAATTGTTGAGGCCAATTCTGATTCCAATTGAGGCCGATTCCGATTATTGAGGCCAATTCTGATTGTCAAGGCCGATTCCAATTATTATCAACGCTGATTCCGATTATTGAGGCCGATTCTGATTGTTGAGGCCGATTCCAATTATTATCAAGGATTATTGAAGCTGATTCTGATTATTGAGGCTGACTCCAATTGCCGAGGCCCATTGTGATTTATATGCGGCCCGTATTTGAGGCCCATTCTGATGAGCAGTCGGCCTCAGCTTGATGCATTTGAGGCCTATGTAATGTATGTGAGGCCTATGTGAATGAGGCCCATTATGGTGCATTTGAGGGCCAGGAGATAGAGCCTGTTGTTTTGTATATTAGGCCTATGTGAGAGGCCCATCGTGATGTATATTAAACTCTTGAATGAGGCCCATGGTGTTGTATATTAGGCCCTTATGTGAGGCCATGGGTCCACATATGTCGGGCTCTATGCGGGTCATTCCTTGGAGGTAATGTTGATTAGATGTCCACATTGTCGAGGCCGATTGTCGATTCCGGTTATTGGTACGGATTATGAGTATGTGACAACATAGCATCATGATACATGCCCATACGCATCATCTGCATGTTTGTTATGAGATGTGGTTGACCATTGCATATGTCATTGGGCAGGTTATTATGAGACTCCTTGATAGGCGGAGATTGTCTCACATGACCGCACGGCATGCGCAGGATTGATGCATGACTGGATTGTATGACTCATGCATCTGACATTATGTGTTGTGATTACCTTATGCCCTAGCGACATCAAGGCCGTAGGCTCCACAAGCATATTGTGGATGGCCAGATGGGACACTGAAAATATGTTATTAGCATCAGGCTGGCATAGATGGCCCTGGGTGAAAATATCTAAACCCTCTTGGTACCAGAGGATGCCCCAACGTTGAGACCGAGTGGATATATATGAGCGCATGAGGGCCGTATACCAATAGGTCGGGTCTCCTACTGTGTTGTATTCGGTTGGGAGGGGGTGTGGCCTTACCCGCCTAAGAGAATAGGCATAGTTAGGCTGAGTTTGACCAGCTCATGAATGGGTCTGCTATCGATGTGCCGGGTAGATATTGGCCAACTACTGGCCAGGCGGATGCACTTACCCAGTTGTGCGCTTGATGGAGAGACAAGATAGTGTAAAGTATACCAGACCCCAATGATGATCCCAAAGATAGACAGTATTGATATGTGGACTTATTGGGCAAGAGTTGCATATTCATTCATTTACTATCCACTCGGGTTGGTGGTGCACAACTATTTGTTATGTGTGCCTTCGCAATGGCCATGATTTCGTTTGGGGCACGCGATTAACCTGAGATCAGGAGTTTACCACATTGAGTCTGACTATCCAAATTTAGGTTGGGACTGGTTTGGATAGAAGTCCCTTGTGATGGACCCTATAGCCTGCGATACTACGTATTATTATCTCGACTTCACACTCCTGCATGGTCATTCCATTCGCACCGCATATTGCATTACATCTGCGGCATATGGTATTTTGGGTTACTGTGTTTTTACATTTATATGGTCTATATACGACATCTGATATTTGGTTCTTTTTGACTCCTCATTCAATAGTTGATCTCTATTGCATACTCTGATATCATATGATTCATGATCTTACCTGTATTTTTGACATTGTATGATTGTGACGTTGTATTTGTGTGCTTGACACTTATGTTGCGCACACACTTTCACCACCCTCTAAGCTTTCTATAAACTTATGCACAATAGATGCGTGCAGGTGATGATAGGTTGCAGTAGTGTGGAGCTTGGAGCATGTAGCTGACTTTTAGAGTTTTGATTTTAACATATTTATTTCCCTTTCAGCATTATATTCAAATGTTCATATTAGTGGATATGTGATAACGATGTTACCTTTGTGATTTGGGTAAACTTGTGGTTATGCCTCTTACGAGATAAATGCACGTTGGAATATCCTCCTTGTAGGATCCTAGGATTGAAACCTGGCATTTGGGCGCTGGGAGCCGAGAATGGGGCACTACGGAGGTTGTCAGCACCAGATTTGGCAATCGGGATTCCTGTGAATCTGATTTTCAGATTTGAGGCGTGACAAAAGTTGGTATCGGAGCATAACTTGGGAATACTTGAGGATAACATCACATGTCTGCTAATAGATACCCTACACTCTATGATTGTTGAGAACTTAGAATGATTAGGTCCCTGAGTTCGAATAACTTAAAAACTTTTTGATAAAGCTCACCCTCTTGTGTATATTCGAGAGTATTTAAGGATAATAGGTACCTTTGTTCCTTCCTATAGGACATGCCACCAAGGAGAGCGACGCGAGTAACTCCCACTCCACCACCAGAGATCCCTACTCCCCAGCCTGAGGATGTTGTTCCTCCACTTGAGACTAGTGTGGATCCGACTATATCTGTGAGTGCCTCACAGTTACAACAGATGTTGTAAGCTGGGATGGCTGCCCTTCAGGGCCAGGGCAGGCACCTCGTTGTTTCGCCAGCCTAGGCAGAGCAGGAGCGCGTGAGCGCCCTTCTTTGGGAATTTCGACAGCTCGATCTCCTGCGTTTCCAAGGCAAGCCAGATCCGACAGTAGCTGAGAAATGGTGCTCCGATGTGGAGAAGATTTTTGGTACTATGGCATGTACGAACCAACAACGTGTCCAGTTGGCAGTATTTCTTCTCCAGGTTGAGGCCGAGCACTGGTGGACCTTCGTTACCCGTGTTGTAGTGCCTGATTTTATCTGGACATGGGAGGATTTTATTGATCGATTCGAGCAGCAGTACTTCCCTGACCACATTCGTCGTCAGAGAACGTCAGAGTTCGAGACTCTGGTACAGGGGAACATGTTCGTGATGCAGTATGCGGCTTGTTTTGTGCGCTATTGAGGTTCGCGCCGTATTTAGTTGATGATGAGGGGCGAAAGGCCGTCCAATTCGAGAACGACTTATGTTATGGTCTCCGAGGCCGTGTTGTTGGGCATGAGCTCCCAACTTTCGAGAAGGTAGTACGGAGGGCCCAGATTTATGAGGACGAGTGGGTCAATTCGCAGAGTGATCGTGACTAAAGAAGAGACCGAAAGAGGTAGGCCCCCTCTGATAACTCCCAGTAGCAACAGCATCAACGGCCGCAGAGGCATAAGAATTGCTCATCCATCCGAGCATCGGTAGCACTCCTAGCACCACCTCTGAGGCAGTTCACCGGTGTCTATCATAGGTGTGGTGAGATGAGACCCCGTTGGCAAGAGTGTCCCTGCCTTCAGCACCAGCAGCAGTGACAACAACTCTTACCATCAGGACCTCAGCAGTAGTCGCGGCAGCAACAACCACAGAGAAGACACACACCTCCCCAATAGGCACAGGAGAAACTTAATGTAGCTCAGTAGGACCCTTAGTCATCAGAAGGAGTTGTCGACGATTCGCGCAACCAGTTCATAGGACCGTCTTGTGAGATTAATCATTAATAAAATTCTGAGGCTGCAAGGTATCCTAGTTTTAATCATTTCTAACCAAGGATATGAAGTTCAGTAGGGGCCACCATAATGTTAATGAGGCATCTCGGGAGTGTGAGGCCGAGATTCGAGAGCACTATCCCCATCTCTTTAATGATTGATATATGCTGTATCATGTATGCTGTCTCTAATTTTATATGATGATGGTATGTTCCCTCTTTCTTTATGAGTTATGTTTAGTTGTGATAATTGTGTAAATTTTGAGAATGAAATTTTTATTTGGAGGGGAGAGCTGTAAGACCCGTATCCTAGTCTGTACCGTTCCTTAGGCTTCTGCGGTCTCCTGGTCGAATTTCGGCAACCCTTGACCTGTATCCGACGTTTGCACACGATCCTAAGCCGAGTTCTGCATACTAAAGTCAGCTCAACCTGAAACCTATACCCTAGCGACCACATCGTCGCCGCGGTTCCAACGCCGCGACTCGCGCATTGATCCGATACCTGGGCCAGGAGATGTGGGCCCCCGTTTATTCCAAAGAAACGCTGCGCGTTGCAAATTTTGAAAGAATCTCTATGACCCGTTACATCAAAACAAGTCAAGTACACCACCATACCTCAATGCCACCTCACCTTATCCCAAGTATAAATGCCCACTCCCTCTTTTCCACAAGTCAACTCTCTCTCTCTCTCTCTCTCTCTCTCTCTCTCTCCCTACTCATCCCTCTTTTCCAAATTTCAAATAAAACATTACCTCTCCATCCCCTTCCTTACAACACCCATCCCATATCAATCCATCATTCTTCTCTCCCTCTCATTCTCTAAGCAATTCCCAAATCCCATGAGAGCTTCCAACGTCCAAGCTCTCTCCCAAAAACTAAGTGTGGCCCACCTTCTCATCTCCCATCTCAACCACTTATTCTTCATCAACCTCCATTAAAATGGAAAATAAGGAGCATAGGAGTTTAAGGAGCTAAAGAAGGAGTGATATAGGTGGGTGATTCACCGTTGATTTTTGTTTAAAGGGCCCACTTATGATGGGACCCATTTTGATGTATGTTTTGTAAGTAAGAGGGGCCCGTAGTGGTGGGGTCCCTCCATCTCTCTGCTCTCTCTATCTCTGTTTTCCATTTTATGGCCCACCATGATGTATTTTTTTATCCATGTCGTCCACTACGTGGACCACACCGCTGTCCAAGTGGGCCCACCTCACTGCCATGTATGGGGCCTACCTTGCTGTCCATTTTGGACTAGCCCGAACAAAAGAAAAACTCAAATATCAGCTTGATCCTAATCGAGTGACCCACATACGTGGAGCCCACTATGATGTATGGGTTTATCTCCACCGCCCACACGTGGGGCCCACTTTTGCAGCTTGTTCGTCTGGACAGGGCTGGTTGAGAGGGAGACACAACTATCAGCTTGTTTCCTAGTAGTGAGGGTCCACGTGGCTTATGCGGGACCCACCCTGCACGTGTGAAAGGGGCGGGGCCCACCTTGAAGTTTGTGTTTTATCACCACCGTCTAACAATGGATGGTGGGATCCACACCATGATATATATGTTTTATCTGTGCTGACCATCCTTGCAGGACCTACCTAATGCAGGATATCCACATCGTCCATTGATGGTGGGACTCCACCGTGATGTACGTGTTTTCTCCATGCTGTCTGTCCATGGGGTGGCCCACCACGTGGGACCCAATTGCATGTGTTTTATCCACACCGTCTGCCCACACTGACGTGGACCACCGTGATGATGTGGTACATCCTCACCGTCCACACAGCAGGATGGTGGGACCCATCTTGATGCATACATATCCACACAGTTCATCCAGCGTCCTTGGATGCTGGACGTGTCTAACAATGAAGTGTGAACTGACAGTGGGGGTGTACTAGCCAGTTGCAACAAAAAAATAGAATAAAATATATAATATTATTATAATATGTAATATTATGTTATTATGTTATTATGGAGGGTGGCCCATCATGTGGGACCCACCTCATGTATTTCATCCTCACCATCGTTGGACCGTGGGACCCACTCCATATGTGTGACGCATGTGGAGGTGGGGCCACCTTGATGTATGCATTCTACTTTCACACCATCTAAGGCCCACCATGATGTATTATATATACATGTCGTCCATTTATTGGTAAGGTACAGGACCCACCCCACACATGATGCATGTGTGAGGGTGGGGCCCACCTTAATGATGTATTGTATATCCCCACCATCCACGTGGACAGTGGGGCGGGTCATGAGGTATGTGTTATAGCCACACTGTTCATCTGTGCTGAGTCTCAGCAGTAGCTGCTGCTACCTGCTGACGTCAACATAGTTTTGTGGGCCCCACGTGTGAGGCATGTGTTGTATCCACAACGTCCATCTAATTTAAGATATATCATTTTAAGGTATGAGCCTAATTCGAGGTAGGTCCAAACCTGGTGGGCCACATGGACAGTGGTAACCCACCGTTGATGCATGTATTGTATGTCCACGCCCTCCATCTGCTGGGCCCCACCTTAATGTATGTGTTGTACATACATACTGTCCAGCATGTGGAGCCCACGTGTGATGTATTTGTTTTATCCAGCCGGCACCGTGAAGTATCTGTTTAATTTATATCGTGCAAAATATTTGGACGGTCCTAGACAATGTTTGGACGGTGCTGTCCAATATTTGGATAGTGTTGATTTACATGGACTATGTTTGGACAGTGCTGATTTACATGGACTATGTTTGGACAGTGTTGATCATCATTAGTGAGTCGTGTGCCCTATAGAATGATAGTGTACAGTAATATAAATGTTACGCCTGCAATTATTGAAATGATTTTTGATGTAACCTAAGGCCCATTGGTGCGGCCCATTGATGTGGCCCACTTGATGTATGAGAGGCCCACTATGATGTGTATTTAGCCCATGGGATGTGGCTCATTGTGATGTATGTGAGGCCCATGGGTGAGGCCTAATACGATGTATATGTGGCCCATTTAGTGAGGCACATCTTGATGTATATTAGGCCCATGTGAGAGGCCCATAGTGATGTGTATTAGGCTCGATGTGATGTATACAAGGCTCATATGATGGGGCCCACCTGCTTGAATCTGAGGCCCATGGGCAAGGCCCATTGTGACGCATTCGTGGCCTATGGGCAAGGCCCATTGTGATGTATTTGAGGCCTATGGTTGAGGCCCAATGCGATGGATGTATGGCCCATTACGTTGTGTATGAATCACTTATATGGGCCACTCCTTGGGAGCAATGTTGGTTAGATGTCCACATTGATGGGCAATGATGGTTGAAAGTCCTTATTGTAACCTTCCCTTAGGCCCTTGGTTAGGCCGATTGCCGATTCTGGTTTTGATTGTCGAGACCGATTATCGAGGCCGATTCCGATTGTTGATACCGATTCCGATTGTCGAGGTCGATTCCAATTCCGATTATTGAGGCCGATTTCGATTATTTTGGAGGCCAATTTCAATTATTGAGGCCGATTCCGATTGTCGCGGCCGATTCCGATTATTATCAATGATTATTAAGGCCGATTCTAATTATCGAGGCCGACTCTGACTGTCGAGGCCGATTGTCGAGGCCGGATATCGAGGCCGATTGGCGAGGCCCATTGTGATGTATATGCGGCCCATTTTTGTGGCCCATTCTGATGAGCATTCGGCCTTGGCTTGATGCATTTGAGGCCTATGTAATGTATGTGACACCTATGTGAATGATGCCCATTATGGTGCATTTGAGGGCCAGGTGATAGAGCCCGTTGTGTTGTATATTAGGCCCATGTGAGAGGCCCATCGTGATGTATATTAAACTCTTGATTGAGGGCCATGGTGTTGTATATTAGGCCCTTGTGTGAGGCCATGGGTCCACTATATGTTAGGCTCTATGCGGGATATTCCTTGGAGGCAATGTTGGTTAAATGTCCACATTGTCAAGGCCGGTTATTGATATCGATTTTGAATATGTGACAGCATAGCATCATGATACATGCCCATATGCATCATCTGCATGTTTGTTATGAGATGTGGTTGATCATTGCATATTTCATTGGGCAGGTTGTTATGAGACTCCCTGATAGGCGAAGATTGTCTCACATGAGCACACGGTATGCACAGGATTGATGCATGATTGTACTACTCATACATCTGGCATTGTGTGTTGTGATTACTTTACGCCCTAGTGACATTAGGGCCTCAGCCTCCACAGGTATATTGTGGATGGCCAGATGGGACACCAAAAATATGTTATTAGCATGGGCTGCCATAAATGGCCCTGGGTGAAAATCTCAAAACCCTCTTAGTACCAGAGGATGCCCCAATGTCGAGATCGAGTGGATATATATGAGCATATGAGGGCCGTATACTAGTAGGCCGTGTCTCCCACTGTGTCGTGGTCAGTTGGGAGGGGGTGTGGCCTTACTCGCCTGAGGGAGTAGGCATAGCTAGGCTAAGTTTGACCAGCTCATGAATGGGTCCACTATCGACGTGCCGAGTAGATATTGGCCGATTATTGGCCAGGCAGATAGTGAGGTCTTTTTCACTTACCCAGTTGTGCGCTTGACGGGGCGGCAAGTTGGTGTAGAGTGTACTAGACCCCGGTGATGATCCCAGAGATGAACAATACTGATATGTCGACTTATTGGATAGGAGTTGTATATTCATTCATTCATTCATTGACTATCCACTCGGGCTAGTGGTGCGCAACTATTTGTTACGTGTGCCTTCGCAATGGCCATCATTTTAGTTGGGGCGCGTGACTAACCTAAGATCAGGAGTTTACCACATTGAGTCTGACTATCCAAATTTAGGTTTAGGACTGGTTTGGATAGAAGTCCCTTGTGATGGACCCCATAACTTGCGATACTACGTACTATTATCTCGATTTCACATTCCAGCATGGTCATTCCATTCGCACCGCATATTGCATTACATCTGCAACATATGGTTTTTGGGTTACTGTGTTTCTACATTTATATGGTCTAGATACGGCATCTGATATTTGGTTCTTTATGACTCCTCATTCGCATAGCTGATCTGTATTGTGTACTCCGATATCGTATGATTCATGATCTTACCTGTATTTCTGACATTGTATGATTGTGACATTGTATTTGGGTGCTTGACACTTATCTTGTGCATAAACTTTCACCACCCTCTAAGCTTTCTATAAGCTTATACACGATAGATGCGTGCAGGTGATGATAGGTTGCAGTAGCTTGGAGCTTGGAGCATGTAGTTGGCTTCTGAAGTTTTGATTTTAACATATGTATTTCCCTTTCAGCATTGTATTCAAATGTTTATATTAGTGGATATGTGATGATGATGTTGCCTTTGTGATTTGGGTAAACTTGTGGTTATGTGTCTTATGAGATAAATGCATGTTGAAAAATCCTCCTTTTAGGATCCCAGGATCGGAACCTGACATTTGGGCGCTGGGAGCTGAGAATGGGGCACTAAGGAAGCTGTCGGTATCGGATTCGACAATCAGGATTCCTTTAAGTCTGATTTTTGGATTTGGGGCGTGACAATGTTGGACCCACCAATCCATGGTGGAGGTCTTACATGGCTCCTAGAATGAAGGCCATGGGCCTAGACCTTGCGCATTTCCTTCCATGTTGGGCCATTTTCCATGGACCCACCATGATGCATTTCCTCTTTATTTTAGTATCACATAGGTCATCTAGACTTTGCATGCATGGTGGGGACGGTGTCCCTACCCCCAACAAATTTTCTTGCCTTGTAATGGCTTGCATGTAATAAATAATGGTAGTGGATGTTATAGATTGTAGGTGGAAGGTTCATCAGTGGCGGAACCTTCTACCAATGGCCGAATCTTTCTCCTTCTCTCTCCCTTTCTCTCTATTTTCTTTTATTTATTTCTAGAGATGTGTGGCCCACCAAGGAGGTCAGCAACATCTCAGACCCATGGCAAGATGGGACGTCCAAGCCCACCATTGTTGGATGTCCAGGCCCACCATGCATGCATGGGTTGGGTGGCCTCCAAAATGATTTTTGCATGGAGGATATGGTGAACTCATGAGTCTGAAAATTTTCTAACCCAACAAGGTGGACCCCACATAATGGATCAGGGCAATACCCTTTGATTTAATTATATGGGCCAAAATATGGACAACACATGTCGCTGTCCTGATTTCAAGCCCAGTTGGAATATGACTTTTGAGCTGATGTTTAGATCTATTTGCATGTCCTTTTCTTCCAAATTTCTTGGGGAATTTTGTAGTGTATGGACCCCACTTTGATGTGGAATGGGGCTCACACCATTTCCCCCATACTTAAGGCCCATGGGATGGGCCAAAGAGGGCTAACTGTCCAGAAATTTCTAGACAGTTCAACAATTTTGTATGATAGAAATGAGTATGTTGAGCTTATTTTCTGGAGTAAGTGGGCCACCCCAGTGGACCCCACTTGCTGTCCACATTTGGTACTACCCTTCTCACAAATTTTCTAGGGGTTTGGATGAGCTTAGGCCCACCCCATGTGGTGCCAAACATGGGGTCAGCAGGATTTCTGCACTAACCAGATTTTTGGATACATATTGCTGTCCTAATTCTTAAAAATATTTATCATATCTGTAAAATTTTGAAATTAATTCCTAAGTTGGGGGCCAATTGGGCCATTGGATTTCAATGTGTAGGGGCTGGACCGGCCCACCTGGCTGGACGTCTATGGTGGTGACGTCCATTAAGGCTGGCCGTCCACCTTGATTGTGGCCCACCATGATGTTGTATTTTATCCACATGTCCATCCATTTTGTGACCCACTTGGACATGGCCCACCTTGGTGTGGAGCGTCCAAGGTGGGGCCCACCGTGTGCATTGGTATAGGGCTGGGCGTCCAGTCCATTGGACCACCCAGGCCCAACTGTGTAACACCCATGGTGGGTTGCTGCTGGACTTTGGTCCAGCAGTGTGGCCCGCTTACTTCTTTGTGTTGTTGGGTTCACTCCTATGTGGTGGGACCCTCTGACCTTATTGCTGGACCACCTAGACTCATGTTGTAAGCCCTGTATCTTAGACCGTATCGTTCTGTAGGCCTCAACGGTCCTCCCGGTTGAATTCCAGCAACCCACGACCTGTAATCAGCATTTGCGAGCAACCCTGAGTCGTATCTCGTATTCTAGAGTCAGATCAACCCAAGGCTTGTATCCTTGCTATCGTGCTGTCGCCGTGGTTCTGATGCTATGTCTGACACACCGAGGCGATACTCAGGCCAGGAGATGTGGGCCCGCATTCAGTTTGAGGAAAACACCGTGCATTTTCAAATCCCAAGAGAATATCCCATCAATCAATCATCTCACATGTCAAGTACAAGCAACCCAAAAGTCTCTCTCTCTCTCCACCCATTACTCACCCATCCCTCTCTCTCTCATTTCCTCCCAACCAACCATGAGAGACCATCCAAGCTCCATGAGAGAGCCTAGTGTGGCCCACTTCCTAGCTAAGATCCCCACCATCCAACCGTCTAATCTCCATCATCCTCCATCAAACTTGTAGCTTTGGAGCTAGGGAGTCCAAGGAGCTAAAGAAGAGGAGCAATAGGTGGGTGATTTTATGAATTTTCAACCGTTGATTATTGTGTATTTGAGGACCCACATATGGTGGGACCCATCTTGATGTATGCATTGTATTGGGAGGGCCCATAGTGGCGGGGTCCCTCCCCTTCTCATATCTCTCTCTCTCTCTGTGTCTTTTGACTGTTCGATGGCCCACCTGATGCGTGCATCCATGCCATCCATCACGGTGGAGCCCACCTTGGTGTATGTGAGAAATCCACACCGTCCAAAAAAAGTTGGACAGTAAGTCCCACCTGATGAATGTGTTTCATGTAGCCGTCCAACTAGGAAGGTGGAGCTCACCTGATGCATGTATTTTATCCAGCCGTCCAGCTGGGACGGTGGACCCCACTGTGATGTATGGTTTCCATCCACACCGTCCACAGAATTTGGATGGTGTTGGACATCTCTCTGCACGGTGCTGTATGTACAACATCCACATTATCCAGATAGCTGGATGGTGGGCCACACCAAGTTGTATATGTTTTATATTCTGACCGTCCATCCATTTTGCTGGTGGGCCATGCACGTGTGGACCCCACCTGGACATACGTACCTTACATCTGCACCATCCATCTAGCCATCCTAGGCCATGGACCTGAGATGAGGCAGATTCAGATTTCAGGTGGAGCCTACTGTGCTGTACCTAGCACGTGGAATCCACCATGATGTATGGATTTAATCCACACCATCTGTCCATTTGTGTGGGCCCTGCACGTGTGGTGCATCCACACCGTCCAGACCTTGGACGGTGGGACCCACCCTTCACGTGGGGCCTACCTTGATGAGGACAACGGGTTGGCTGGTATACCTGCACCGTACAAATGGGCTGGACGGTGGGGTCCACCATGCTGTATGTGTTTCATCAATGCCGTCCCTACATGGGGGCCCACATATGAGGTATGTGTTGTATCCTCAACATCCATCCGTTTGGGGACGTGGGCCCCACCTTGATGTATTTATTCTATATCCACTCTACCCATCTGCCCAGGGTGGTGTGGGGCCCACGTTGATGTATGTATTGTATGTCCATGCCACCCATCTGCCGGGCCACAATATGATGGATGTGTTCCATCCAAACTGTCCATCCATTTGGCAAGCTCATCTTAAGGCTTGGGATAGAAATGAAGCAGATCTAATGATAAGGTGGACCACACCGCAGAAAATAGTGTAGAGTAAACGTCCACCATTGAAACCCTTTTTGGGGTCACAGAAGTTTGGATCAATATGAAATTTATTTTTCCTCTTAATCCAGGTCTTTGTGACCTTATGATTAGGTTGGATGGAAAATAAAATGGTGGGCCCTGCAAATTTAAATGGTGAAAATCATTATCTCCAATGTTATTTGTGGTATGGACCAGATAATCCTCCTATGTGATCCATTTCTTTTCGGTTAATGTACTAAAATGATCTTTAAAAATAGAAGAATGGTGTAGATGGTGCGACCTATATAATGTTTCCCATTTGATGTATATTGGCCCATTGGTGCGGCCCATATGATGCAGCCCATTTGATGTATATTAGCCTATTGGTGCGGCCTATTTGATGTGGCCCATTTGATGTATATTGGCCCATTGGTGCGGCCCATATAATGTGGCCCATTTGATTTATATTGGCCCATTAGTGTGACCCATATGATGCGGCCCATTTGATGTATGTTGGCCCATTGGTGCGGCCCATATGATGCGGCCCACATGATGTATACTGGCCAATTGGTGCGACCCATTTGATACGGCCCATTGTGATGTATGTGTGGCCAATAAGTGAGGCCCAATGTGATGTATTTATGGCCCTTGTGCCGACACCCATAGTGATATGTATTAGGCCCTTGAGAGAAGCCCATGGTGTTGTATATTAGGCCAATGTGTGAGGCCATGGGCCATACTATATATTTGGCCCTATGAGGGCCACTCCTTGGGAGCAATGTTGGTTAAATGTCCACATTGATGGACAATTATGGTTAAATTTCCACATTGTGACCTTCCCTTAGGCCCTTTGTTAGGCTGATTATCGATACCGATTATGAGTACGTGATAGTATAACATCATGACACATGCCCATACACATCATTAGCATGCTTGATATGAGATGTGGTTGACCATTGCATATGCCATAGGGCAGGTTGTTTATGGGACTCCTTGATAGGCAGAGTCGTCCCACATGAGTGCATGATATGCTCAGGATTGATGTATGACTGAATTTTATGACACATGCATCTTGCATTGTGGGTTGTGATTACTGTACGCCCTAGCGACGTCAGGGCCGTGGCCTCCACAGGCATATCATGGATAGCCAGATGGGACACCAGAAATATTTTTCTACGTGGGGTGCCATAGATGTCCCTGGATGAAAGTCCCAAAACCTATGTGGCCAGGAGACGCCCCAACATCTAGACCAAGTGGATACATGAGCGCTCGAGTGCCGAATACTAGTAGGCAGTATCTCCCACTGTGTCGTGGTCAGTTGGGAAGGGGTTGTGGCCTTACCCGGCCGAGGGTAGTGGGCATAGCTAGGCTGAGTTTGACCCGCTCGTAATTGGGTCCACAATCGACATGTCGAGTAGATATTGGCTGACTACTGGCTAGGCGAATAGTGAGGTCTCTTCCAATTGCATGGTTGCACGTCCAGTGCGTGGCGATTGCTTGTAAAGTATACTAGACCTCGGTGATGATCTCAAAGATATATGGTGTTGATATGTGGACTTATTGAGCAGGAGTTGTATACTTAGCATCTTACTCATTCATTCATTCACTATCCACTCGGGCTCGTTGTGCGCAACTAATTTGATATGTATACCTTCGCAATGACCAGGATTTCGGTTAGGCACGCAACTAACCTGAGATCAAGAGTCTACCACGTTGAGTCTGGCTATCCAAATTTAGTTATGGGACTGGTTTGGATAGAAGTCTCTTATGATGGACCCCATAGCCTGCGATACTACGTACTATCAACACGACTTCATGTTCTAGCTTGGTCATTTCATTCACACTGCATATCTCATATTACATCTACGATATATGCTATTTTGGGTTACTACGTTTTTGCATTTATATGGCCTATATGAGGTTGACTGCATTCGTGAACTCGTCAGGATTTGTATGTTGCATTGCATCCTCAGTATATGATATTTGGTTTACTATGTCTCCGCATTGCTCTGATATTGTATGATTATGGATTGTTAGTATTTTTGCTTACTCTGATATCTATGTGCTTGGCACATGCATTGCACACACTTACACCACCCTCTATGCTTTCTATAGGCTTATGCATGATAGATGCGTGTAGGTGGTGTTAGGTCGCAGCAACGTTGTGCTTGGAGCATGCAGCTGTCTTCTAGAGCTTTGATTATCGATTATATATATTTCCCTTTCTGCACTGTATTCAAATGTTTATATTAGTGGATATGTGATGATGATGTTATCTTTGTGATTTGGGTATACTTGTGGTTATGCTTCTTATGGGATAAATGTACGTTGGAAAATCCTCCTTGTAGGATTCCAGGATGGGAATCTGGCATACAGGCACTGGGAGCTGAGAATGGGGTACTATGGAGGCTGTCGGCACCAGATTTGGAGATCGAAAATTTTGTGAGCTCAGTTTCTGAGTTTGGGGCGTGACAGAAGTTAGTATCAGAGCATAACTTGGAAATACCTGAAGATAACATCACATATCTGCTAATAACTACCCTACACTCTATGATTGTTGAGAACTTAGAATGATTAGATCCCTGAGTTCGAATAACTTAGAGATTTTCTGATATAGCTCCCTAAAGTTGAGATTGTGAGGCTGCATAGTATTCCAGTTTCGATCATTTCTGATCCGAGATCTGAGGTTCAGTGAGGTCATCATAGTGTTGAGGAGGCATCTTGGGAGTGAGAGGTTGAGATTCGTTGGCGTTATCCCTATCTCTTGGGTATATGATTATGTTGGTATGTTGTGTTCTGATAGCATTTCCCTCCCTTGGTGAGGTCTGTATTAGTTGTATTGTAATTTAAATTCTGAGGATGAAATTTTTACTAGGAGAGGAGAGCTGTAAGGCCCGTATCCTAGACCATACCATTCCATAGGCTTCCGCAGTCATCCCAGTCGAATTTTAGCAACTCGCGACTTGTAATCGGCATTTGTGCGTAACCCTGAGTCGTATCCTGTATTCTAGAGTCGGCTCAACCCGAGACTTGTATCCTTGCGACCGCGCCAATGCCGCAGTTCTGATGTCGCGTCTCGCAACCGAGGTGATACCCAGGCTAGGAGATGTGGGCCCACGTTTAGTTGGGGGAAAACGCCGCGCATTTTTAAATCCCAAGAGAATATCCCATCAATCAATCACCTCACATGTCAAGTACAAGCAACCTCAAAGTCAACTCTCTCTCTCTCTCACACTCTCCCTCTCTCTCCACCCATCCCTTTTCAAGTACACCCATCACTCTCTCTCTTATAACCTCTCTCTCTCTCTCTCATCTCTCTCTGATTTCCTCCAAAATAACCATGAGAGACCGTCTAAGCTCCATGAGAGAGCCTAGTGTGGCCCACTTCCTACCCAAGATCCCCACTATCCAACCGTCCAATCTCCATCATCCTCCATCAAACTTGTAGCTTTGGAGCTAGGGAGTCCAAGGAGCTAAAGAAGAGGAGTAATAGGTGGGTGATTTTATGAATTTTCAACCATTGATTATTGTGTATTTGAGGACCCATATATGGTGGGACCCATCTTGATGTATGCATTGTATTGGGAGGGCCTATAATGGCGGGGTCCCTCCCCTTCTCATGTCTCTCTCTCTCTCACTCCCTCTCTCTCTCTCTCTGTCTTTTGACTGTTCGATGGCCCACCTGATGCGTGCATCCATACCATCCATCATGGTGGAGCCCACCTTAGTGTATGTGAGAAATCCACACCGTTCAGCAAACCTGGATGGTGAGACCCACCTGATGAATGTGTTTCATCCAACCATCTAGTTGGGATGGTGGAGCTCACCTGATGCATGTATTGTATCCAATAGTCCAGTTGGGATGGTGGACCCCACTATGATGTATGCCTTCCATCCACACCGTCCACAGAATTTGGACGATCCTGGACACCATTCTGGACGATGCTGTGGCCCCCACTGTAATGTATGTGCAACATCCACACCGTCCAGAGAGCTAGACGGTGGGCCACACCAAGCTGTATATGTTTTATATTCTGACCGTCCATCCATTTTGCTTGTGGGCCACGCACATGTGGACCTCACCTGGACGTACGTACCTTACATCTGCACCATCCATCCAGCCATCCCAGGCCATGGACCTGGGATGAGGCAGATTCAGATTTTAGGTGGAGCCTACCGTGCTATACCCAGCACATGGAATCCACCATGATGTATGGATTTAATCCACACAATCTATCCATTTGTGTGGGCCCTGCACGTGTGGTGCATCCACACCGTCCAGACCTTGGATGGTGGGACCCACCCTACATGTGGGGCCTACCTTGATGAGGACAACGGGTTGGCTGGTATACCTGCACTGTCTAGATGGGCTGGATGGTGGGGTCCACCATGTTGTATGTGTTTCATCAATGCCGATCCTACATGGGGGCCCACATATGAGGTACGTGTTGTATCCTTAACGTCCATCCGTTTGGGGTGTGGGCCCCACCTTGAAGTATTTATTCTATATCCACTCTACCCATCTATCAAGGGTGGTGTGGGGACCACATTGATGTATGTATTATATGTCCACGCCACCCATCTGCTGGGCCACAATATGATGGATGTGTTCAATCAAAACCGTCCATCCATTTGGCAAACTCATCTTAAGGCTTAGGATAGAAATGAAGTAGATCTGATGATTAGGTGGACTACATCACAGAAAATAGTGTAGAGTGAACGTCCACCATTGAAACCCTTTTTGGGGTCACGGAAGTTTGGATCAATATGAAATTTATTTTTCCTCTCAATCCAGGTCTTTGTGACCTTATGATCAGGTTGGACAGAAAATAAAATGGTGGGCCCTGTGAATTTAAATGGTGAAAATCATTATCTCCAATGTTATTTGTGGTATGAACCAGATAATCCTTGTATGTGATCCATTTCTTTTTGGTTAATGTACTAAAATGATCTCTAAAAATAGAAGAATGGTGTAGATGGTGCGACCTATATAATGTGGCCCATTTGATGTATATTGGCCCATTGGTGTGACCCATTTGATGTGGCCCATTTGATGTATATTGGCCCATTGGTGTAACCCATATAATGCGGCCCATTTGATGTATATTGGCCCATTGGTGCAACCCATACTATGCGGCCTATTTTATGTATATTGGCCCATTGGTGTGACCCATTTGATATGGCTCATTTGATGTATATTGGCCCATTGGTGCGGCCCATTTGATGCGGCCCATTTGATGTATATTGGCCCATTGGTGTGGCCCATATGATGCGGCCCAGTTGATGTATATTGGCCCATTGGTGCAGCCCATTTGATGCAGCCCATTGTGATGTTTCTGCGGCCCATGAGTGAGGCCCGATGTAATGTATTTATGGCCCTCGTGCCGTGGCCCATAGTGATATGTATTAGGCCCTTAAGAGAGACCCATGGTGTTGTATATTAGGCCATTGTGTGAGGCCATAGGCCCCACTATATGTTTGGCCCTATGAGTGTCACTCCTTGGGAGCAATGTTAGTTAAATATCCACATTGATGGACAATTGTGGTTAAATGTCCACATTGTGACCTTCCCTTAGGCTCTTTGTTAGGCCGATTATCGATATTGATTATAAGTACGTGATAATATAGCATCATGACATGCCCATACGCATCATCTGTATGCTTGATATGAGATGTGGTTGACCATTACATATGCCATAGGGCAGGTTGTTTATGAGACTCCTTGATAGTCGGAGTCATCCCACATGAGTGCACAGTATGCACAGGATTGATGTATGACTGGATTGTATGACTCGTGCATCTTGCATTGTGTGTTGTGATTACTTACGTCCTAGCGACATCAGGGACGTGGCCTCCACAGGCATATCATGGATGGCCAGATGGGATACTGAAAATCTTTTTCTACATGGGGTGCCATAGATGTCCCTGGGTGAAAGTCCCTAAACCTCCGTGGCCAGGAGACGCACCAATGTCTAGACCGAGTGGATATATGAGCGCTCGAGTGTCAAATACCAGTAGACGGTATCTCCCACTGTGTCATGGTCGGTTGGGAAGGGATTGTGGCCTTATCCGCCTGAGGGTAGTCAGCATAGCTAGGGTGAGTTTGACCAGCTCATAATTGGGTCCACTATCGACGTACAGGGTAGATATTGGTTGACTACTGGCTAGGCGGATAGTGAGGTCTCTTCCACTTGCATGGTTGTGCGTCTAGTGGGTGGCGATTGCATATAGAGTGTACTAGACCCTGGTGATGATCCCAGAGATGTACGGTGTTGATATGTGGACTTATTGAGCAGGAGTTGTATACTCAGCATCTTACTCATTCATTCATTCACTATTCACTCGGGCTGGTAGTGCACAACTAATTTGATATGTGTACCTTCAGAATGACCAAGATTTTGGTTAGGCGCGTGACTAACCTGGGATCAGGAGTCTACCACGTTGAGTCTGGCTATCCAAATTTAGGTATGGGACTAGTTTGGATAGAAGTCCCTTGTGATGAACCCCATAGCCTGCGATACTACGTACTATCAACCCGACTTCACGCTCCAGCTTGGTCATTTCATTCGTAGCACATATCGCATATTACATCCGCAGCATATGGTATTCTGGGTTGCTATGTTTTTGTATTTATATGGCCTAGATGAGGTTGACTGCATTCATGGACTCGTCAGGATTTGTATGTTGCATTACATCCTTAGTATATGATATTTGGTTTACTATGTCTCCGCATTACTCTGATATTATACGATTATGGATTGCCAGTATTTTCGTTTACTCTGATATCTATATGCTTGGCACGTGCATCTCACACACTTATACTACCCTCTAAGCTTTTTATAAGCTTATGCACGATAGGTGTATGCAGGTGGCGTTAGGTCGCAGCAGCGTTATGCTTGGAGCGTGCAGGTGTCTTCTAAAGATTTGATTATCAATATATGTATTTCCCTTTCTGCACTGTATTCAAATGTTTATATTAGTGGATATGTGATGATGATGTTGTCTTTGTGATTTGGGTATACTTGTGATTATGCTTCTTATGGGATAAATGTATGTTGGAAAATCCTCCTTGTAGGATCCCAGGATCGAAATCTGGCATATAGGCACTGGGAGCCGAGAATGCGGTACTACGTAGGCTATCGGCACCAGATTCAACGATCGGGAATCTTGTGAGCCTGGTTTCTGAGTTTGGGGCATGACACGTGTCCTAATCAGATGAACATTTTCTGGGCTCCAGTAGGCCTAAAAAGTTGGTGGAATAAAAATCTAGCAAGATGTTATAAATGTACATGGCTTTTGGGCTGAAGTTTTAAGGAGTGAAGCCCACCATATTGTGAGGACTTTGGAGGGATAACCTCATGCCTTTAATCCCTAAATTTTGGGCTTAATTAATGCACTCTTGAGTCCCACCATAGTTGAGTTATTTGGGTCCATTTTTGGACTCTTTAGGCCTAAATGGGCTGGAACTTTCTAGATAGGCCCAGTGGACTCTTGGACTATATTCCCCATGATATTGTGTTGGGTTAGTGGGCTGGATTATATGAGTGGTTGGGCACTTGGTTGCCCACCAGATCAACTATATCCTTGGGCTAGAATGTAGGCCCAACTTGCTTGGCTAGAACATGATTATTGCCCATGTGGTTAGGGTAATGGGCTGCCCACTAGGCCCACCACAATATATGGATTTGGTGACCCTTACACTAGGCCCTAACCTCCCTTATGGGCCTGTAGTATTGCATATGGGTTGGGCTATGTATGTTGCCCTTTGGACCTATGTATTGAATAGCCTTGGGCCATTTATTTGAGGCCTAATATGAATGTATGTGGAATGTTATGGCTGTCCATTTCTTATTCATGGTGATGTTTGGGCCTTGGGCCTTGATCTGTGATCGATTAGTGATGGGCTACCTTCTTGGGATAATAGTGGTTAAATGTCTACATTGGTGGCCCCAAGGTAGGCCCACTTGCTTCTATGAGTGGTTAAAGGTCCACCATAGACCCTAGCTAGGCCCGTTTTATTTACTTAGGCGCATGTCATTGTCCTTCCTTAGCCTTGTGGGCCACCCCAGACTATTGGGCCCCCACTAGAGGTTGATTCCTTATGAAAATTCGTCTAAGTACTTAGACCTAGTCCCTTCATGGATAGGCGGAGAGTACGACATCGTACATCACCGCATGATGCATCTTGCTCATATTCATGACCTATATACATCATTGTGTGCTTGGTTAGCATTGTGTGTGTGTGGTCATGGTTGTGCCATTAGGCAAGATATTATGGCTTCCCAGAGGGATGGAGTTCCCCTCTTGAGCACGTTGGATGCTTGGGGCTGATGCATGACTGGTTGCGGGATTCATACATCTGACATTGCATTGCACTGTCATTTTTGCCCTTGCTTCATCAGGGCTATAGCCTCTACAAGAGTATTGTGGATGGCCGTATTAGACATCGAAAATATCTTTGAGCATATAGGGCACTTAGGATGTTCTTGGGTCAAAGGCCCTAAACCTTCATGTACCAGAAGACGCCTCAACGCCGAGACCAAGTGGAAAGCACGTGTGCTCGAGTGCCTTATACCATTAGGCCGTGTCTCCCACTATTGCGCGGTTGATTGAGATGGGGTGTGGCCTTACCCTCCCAAGTGAGGGGGCAATAGCTAGGCTGAGTTTAACTAGCTCATGAATGGGTCCACTACCGTCTAGCCTTGCTGGTAATTGGCTGTCCACAGGCGGGTAATGTAGTCTCTTATGCTCGTTAGACTGCGCGGCTAGGAGAGCGACAGTCGGCTGGTAATGTATTTGATCACGTTGTTTTCCTTATAGTGGAACTGTATATAATTTGTGGATTTGATATGAGGACTGGCATATATTGCATTGCATTGGCATTGGCTATATAGGCCTTTTGTGCATTACCTCGGTATGGCGCCCAGTACTCAAGTATTTCTTTGCATAGCCTGGGTACGGCTTGTTGCATTCATGATTGTCATAGCTTAGTCTTGTTATGGCTAGTGACATTGATAGTGTTCATGGTTCATGCCGAGCTTCTGCATTCTTTAATATTTCTTTTCGACACTGGTATTACACACACTTACACTACCCTCTAAGCTTTCTATAAGCTTATGCACGATTGATGTGTGCAGGTGATTCTAAGGAGCCGCAATAGCTGAGGAGCTTTCGGAGTGTGCCGAGGACCTGTTGGAGTTTCCCTTATTCTGCTTATGTATTTCCCCTTTGAGCCTTGTACCTGTATAAAGTTTTAATTCCTAGTAGATTTGCGATGTGTTCCTATGGTTACTATCTGTGGTTATGTTATGATCTTAGGGATGCTCTTATTGGCTTTAGACTTATGTTATAAATCCTCCTTGTGGGATCCCAGAATCGGAACCTGGTGAATGGGTGCCAGGAGCCGAGACTGGGGCACCACGGAGGTTGTTGTGGCCAGAACCGGCTATCGGGTTCCTTGTGAGTCCGGTCATCGAGTCTGGGGTGTGACATATGGTCTTATCTCCTAACATTTTTGAGTTCTTTTTGTGATTTGTTTAGTGTGAATGGTGTTTTCGCCCCACAAATATTGGTAGTTTAATTTTGGAGGGAGTAATGGGGTATTATTGTAATGATCTCGGATCGTCTAAATCTAGTTTGGGTGATCCAGGTCGTTACACGAATAGTCTGTTAATTCTGTTATCAAACTTTATGATTCAACCAGTCTTTTCTCTATCCTTTACACTTGGTATTCTTAGATCTTTGGCACTTGAATTCTTCATTAATCACCTCTAAATCTCCAAATCTTCTTTTGGTCATTCTTTGAGTATTAAATCTTCTTTTTAATTGTTCTTTTCACCTTAGCTCTGTAAATCACCTCGCATAGGAAATCATATGTAATTGGATCGATTAAGCGCATCTATGCTTATAAAACCAATGAATAATAAGGGGGAATTTTACAATATTTCACACTTAACACAAGAACTCTATTTATTGTTGAATTTTTTGATCGAATTGAAGTACAATCGATCGAATTGATGACTAGCCGTTTCTATCCGTTAGAGATCCGTTGCAAGCCATTCTTATATATTTGTTAGATACTAACCTTATATTTTTTTAATGAGTGTCCGATAGAGTTTTTCCCTAAGTAATTCCTCTCCAAATCCCTTCTCCTTAGCTCTTTTCCCATTAAGTTCATACCTTTGCCTTGTGTTTAGATCACATTTATGAGCATTTAAAGCTCGAATTGAAGACAAGTATTAACTCAAGCATTCTTTAAAGGCTTGACTTGATCTCCATAGGTAAATCTCATGTTTATCAGCTGTAGAATGCATAATTAGGTGAATCCACCATTGAAAACTATAAAGCCCCACCTTGTAGGAGATTTGATAACATTTAAATATTGCATATTTATTTGCACTAGTTTCCATTAATTCAAAGTGCTTAATTGATTAACTAACATATATTTTGTATATGCGAGGTAATCCGAGAAACAAAGACAAAATCATGCTTAAGAATGAGGATTAAAGCTCAAAAGATTAATCATTAGAAGACTTGGAGAATTAGAAGACATTAATGAAAAATTCACATGCCAAAAATTCAACAAAACTAAGTATAAAAGATGAAGGAATGATTGAAAAATCACACAATTTAATAGTAGAAATAATAGACTGTTCAGTCCCACCCGAGGTTGGTTCAGTTTGATCAAACGTGCACATAACAGTCCAATAACAAACTGTGATTTTTTGACTTAATTTGGCTCGATACTTAAGTCCAATCGAAGCTAGGTTTGGTGCCACCGAAGAATAGTTCGATGCGACCTAAGGGAGATAGAGACTTCAGAAGAAATTTAAGGAAATTTGGTCACAACTGAGAAACTAATTTGGTGCGACTAAAGTGATATTCGGTGCAACTGAAGGATACAGTCAGTGCAACCAAAGTGTAACAAAAGTGTGAAAATTGAAGTCAGTTTCAAGTTGGTGCGAAATTTTTCTATTTAAATGGGTGTTTTAAACCTTCCTAAGTACAAATTAGGGTAGAGGAGAGAGAACTAGGAGTTGCGGAGCTTCTTCAGAATCATCATTCCCTCTCAATCTACCAGTTCTAGTTTGTGTTTTTCTGATTTTTCTTTATGTTTTATTTAAGATGTTAGTCATGCTTGGTTAATCTCTTAGCTAAGGCTAAGTGATGAACCTTTTAATATATATTCGATGTTTAATTTGTTTCTTTAATGAAAGTTAATGTTTTTATGTTAAATTGTGATTGGATGTAATTGAATTCATATATTAGAGAAGGAGTTAATCTGTAAAGTTATTTAATCTATTGTCGCCTCCTGATACATTATATGCTTTCAATTCCCTGCGATGTGATTACCTAGATCTTCATGAGAGATCAAGCCTATCATGATACTAATCTATGTTGTATGTTTTTTAATTGATACAACTATGTTATCTTCCGATTATAACGGATTGGAATTCAATTTTAGTTGAGTTATCAACTTGAGAGATGAATTAAATTCAAAGTCTATCAATTGGGGATTCCTGAATCCTTAGTCCTTTTTAATTATTGTTTATACAACTCTTTTGTTTCGATGGATTAAAAATCCAGACCAATTATTTTTCTTAGATTAAATTCTTAATATATTCTCACCAAATTCCCTGTGGATCAACCTCGGCCTTACTAAGTTATTACTACATCGTAGCCTTATACTTGGGGTTGTCAACTCTTGGGTTCAATCAAGTTTTTAGCACAGTTATTGAGGAACTTTGCACTGAGAATACTTAGGTTTAATATAGGTTTTGATTTCTAGTTCTGAACTAAGGTTTTCTTTTAGGATTTAATTCTTGGAAGTTTAGTTCTAATAGGTGTTTTGCAGATTTATTTTTGATACTAACATCATTTGTTTAGTTTTTATTTTTATAGCATTAATAATCCTTGTTCTTTTAAACTGGTAACTTTGTTCCCTCATCTTATTGCTTTTTGGTTGACTCTGATTATTGTAAGATTTTTTATTTTTTTAGTTTTAGGTTTAGAACTTAGTTTCCTGTGCTTGGTTTTAACCCAAGTGGGTAAGAGACCATACACAATGACTTCTAAGTGAAGGAGGTCTAGTTGATGGGCTTTCCATCCACCGTCGAGTTAGAAAATATCTGAGTACAAGTGAATCATTTCAAAACATGGTTGCGAACGCTCCAAACATGCCTGGGCAGGAGACATACTTTGAAGAGAATGTGGCTGAAACTTCATAAATTTTTAATGAGATTCCTATGTGGAATGTGGCACTGGCTAGGACGGTGTATGATAAGAATGAGGCATACTACATTCCCCCGCTTAGAACTTTAAGAGATTACCTACAACTAACAAGAACAACCACACCATCTTATATGATTTTTTTGGTGAATGTAGGTAACCTGGATTTTAAACCGGGAGTGATCCAACTTCATCCTAAATTTCACGGACTTGACTCAGAAAGCCCGTAGTTACTTCTCAAGGAATTTGATGAGATTGTAGCAAGTTTGCATTATAATGTCTCTCAAGACGTCATTAGACTTAAGCTATTTCCCTTTTCTCTAAAGGAGAGGGCGAAGTCATGGCTCCATTCACTAAGATCACGTTCAATAGGCATGTGAGCTGAGATGACCCAAGAGTTCTATAAAAAGTTCTTCCTGGTTCATAAAACTAATACCTTAAATCACACCATCATGAATTTCTCCCAAAAAGAAGACAAGATATTCTTCTAATGTTGGAAAAGATTCAAGGACCTGTTACTTGCATGCCCACATCATGATTATGAAATTTGGCGAGTAATTAGTTTCTTCTATAATGAATTGAATTCAAATATATGTTGATTTGTTGAGATGATGTGCAATGGCAGGTTCATGACAAAGGACCTAGAGGAGGCATGAGATTACCTTAATAGGTTGGTTGAAAACGCATAATCATAGGACACCACCAACAAATCGAGTAATTTCAAGCCCTACTGTAAGAAAAAGGAGAGTGTATGCTCTCAAGGAGGAGGATGTGAACGCAAAGATTGCGTGTCTCACTTGAAAAGTTGAGCCCATAGAACTAAGGAAGGTGGAATTGATCTGATCCACTAATGCGGCTGTGTAAAGTGTATATATCATATGTGAGAGCGATGCACACCTTACAAAGGATTGTCCTATGATCCCAGCTTTTTAGGATGTGTTACAAGCTCAAGTGAATGCCATGAATGCTCATTAATGCCCATTTAGTGCACCAAACTCTAATATGTATAGTCCTATCTGAAAGTACCCTTGTTTGTCAATATACGTGAGTGTTGAGTTAGTCTATCAAGTGAGCCCCAAATTGAAGACTACAAGATTAAAGACTCATAAATTGTAGAAGTTCTAGTGCTCCACATAGGTTAACAGAGCCTCACTTCCCTAGCCAAACCCTTGAGGTATATGACCCCATCCATAAGGACCTAAACTTACCCACAAACGTATTTAAAAAACCCTTAGTAAGCTTAGTTTATAATATTTTAAGTATTAGTGGAAAGACGAACTATAGGGTAAACTTCATGCCCTGACAATTGCATTGATATGCAATCGAGGACAGTTTCTATGGCATTGAACCTAGTTCGATTGCATTGAAACCAAAGCTAAACAATCCAGCAACAAAATGAATATATGCCGGACATTGACAATTGCATCGAGTGATGTTCGATGGCATCGAAACATAAGTTTCGATGGTATCGAACCCACTTCGATAGCATCGACCTTGGCCTCTTCCCTTCACTATACTTGAAATACTCTAAGTGTTCTTCAATGTAATCGAACTTCTGTCGATGTCATCAAAGTAAGTTATCGATGGTATCGAAGATGATTCAATAACATCAATTTATGGACCAGTTTGTCCAGCAATCTTTCAAGAAAAATCATATATCTTCGATTATATCAACGACTGTTTAATGCATCAAAATTCAAATTCCGATGGCATCGAAATATGGGACAAATTGTCCAGAGAGTTTTAATAGGTAAATCATTTTATTCTTCAATGACATTAAAACACTGGTCGATGACATTGAAAATGGTCTCAATTAGTGTAACATCTCAAATTTTCACTGCCCGAGTACATACTCGTGCCCGAGAATTCCGAGTATTAATAATGTAAAAATTATATGCTTTAAAATGACACCTTATTTTTTTTTAAATCACATCCAGTGACATTCATGAAGGTAACCTTTCACGAGAGTAAAATCAACTATATTTATCATTCCATTAGTGTAAAAGAAATTAACAAATTATCAAATGCCCTCTCAATGAGAGATTATTACATTATCAAAGTTTGTAGAAGAAAATAAATAAAGCTAATCATGCACTATTCTCTCTCTCTATTCGAACTCGTCTTCCACAGAACGGTCGTCGTCCATTACATCAACCTGTAATTCACCTAAAACATCTGTATGGTTGGAGAGGGTTAATACCTTAATTATAGTGATGGTTATCCTTTAAGATTAATAATAATTCAAGAGATTTATAAGAATAATGTGAGGGTTCTGATACATCTCGTACTCCACCACTACGAGTGGTATCAGTATGTGCAACCAATATATATATGAATGCATGCCTAGCAAAGTGTGTGCGGTCCATCATTCGTAGTGATCATCACAATGTCGAATATAATTCAAAGAAAAACCCGGCTTGCCTCGCATTCTCACACTACGGAGATTCGCCGGCGTGTACTGTCACACCCCAAACTCGAAAACTGGGCTCACAAAATTCCCGATCGCTGAATCTGGTGCCGACAGGCTCCGTAGTACCCCATTCTCGGCTTCCAGTGCCCATATGCCAGATTTCGATCCTGGGATCCTATAAGGAGGATTTTCCAACGTACATTTAACTCGTAATAAGCATAACCACAAGTTTACCCAAATCACAAAGGCAACTTCATCATCACATATCTACTAATATAAACAGTTGAATACAATGCTGAAAGGGAAATACATATATAAAAAATCAAAGCTCCAGAAGACCACTACATGCTCCAAGCTCAACGCTGCTGTGACCTAACGCCACCTGCACGCATCTATCGTGCATAAGCTTAAAGAAAGCTTAAAGGGTGGTACAAGTGTGTGCACAAGGTAAGTGTCAAGTATGTAATATCAGAGTAATGCAGAAACATGCTGGTAAGTTCATAAAATATCATCAGCCTTATCCAGGTTATGCAATATAAAAACATAATAAGCCAATACCATATACTGAGGAAATAATGTAGATCAACTATGCAATGTGGAGACATAGTAAGCCAAATATCATATACTAAGAATGCAATGCAATATACAAATCCTGACGAGTCCATGAATGCCATCAATCTCATCTAGGCCATATAAATGCAGAAATGTAGTAACCCAGAATATTATATGCCGCGGATGTAATATAATATGCGGTGTGAATGAAATGACCAAGCTGAAGTGTGAAGTCAGGATGGTAGTACATAGTATCACAGGCTACGGGATCCATCATAAGGAACTTCTATCCAAACCAGTACCATACCTAAATTTGGATAGATAGACTTAATGTGGTAAACTCCTGACCTCAGGTTGGTCGCGTGCCCCGACCGAAATCCTAACCATTGTGAAGGTACACATATTAATTAATTACGCACCACTAGCCCGAGTGGATAGTGAATGAATGAATGAATAAGTAAAATGCTGAGTATGCAATTCCTGCTCGATAAGTCCACGTATCAGTACTGTACATCTTTGGGATCATCACCAGGGTCTGGTACACTCTACACGTGATCGTCGCCCACTGGATGCGTGACCATGCAAGTGGAAGAGACCTCACTATCCACCTAGCCAGTAATCATCTAATATCTACCAACACGTCGATAGCGGACCCATTTACAAGCTGGTCAAACTCAATTTAGCTATGCCCCCTACCCTCGGGTGGGTAAGGGCACACCCCATTCCAACCGATCACGACACAATGGGAGACGTGACCTACTGATATTCGGCACTCGGGCACTCATGTATCCACTTGGTTTAGACGTTGGAGCATCTCCTGGTCACAGAGGTTTAGGGACTTTCACCCAGAGATATCTATAGTACCCCTTATAGAAAAAGATTTTCGGTATCCCATCTGGCCATCCACGATATGCCTATGGAGGTTACAACCCTGATATCACTAGGGCATATAGTAGTTATATCCCAAAATACAAGAATCATGAGTCACACAGTCCAATCATTCATCAACCCTGCGCATACCGTGCGCTTATGTGGGACGACTCTGCCTATCAGGGAGTCTCATCAACAACCTGCCCTATGGCATATGTAATGGTCAACCACACCTCATAACAAACATACAGATGATGCGTATGGGTATGTATCATGATGCTATGCTGTCACATACTCATAATCGGTATTGATAACTGGCATCGATAATCGGCCTAACAAAGGGCCTAAGGGAAGGTCACAATGTGGACATTTAGCCATCATTGCCCATTAATGTGGACATTCAACCATCATTGCTCCCAAGGAGTGGCCCTCATATGGTCAAACATATAGTGGGCCCATGGCCTCACACAAGGGCTTCATATATAATCTCAATGGATCTTACACAAGGGTCTCATACATCATAATGGGCCTCATCACATGGGCCTCATATATATCACAATGGGCCTTATACACGGGACGTATATACATCACAATGGGCCTCATTACATGGGCGGAATATACATCACAACGGGCCTCATATCTGGGCCGCATATACACCACAATGGGCCACATCTCATGGGCCTAATACACATCACAATGGGTCGCATCACATGGGCCTGATGGGGCAGCCCATAATCCAAGAAAAATGGATGGGCAGCTTGGATATACAACACATTCATCAAGGTGGGCCACTGCCCGAGACAGTGTGAATATGCAACACATATATCGTGGTGGCCCCACGTCCCATGGATGGTGCGGATATACATCATAGCAAGGGTCCACGTCTAGGGATGGTCGACCTAGATAAAATACGTAGACCACGATGGGCCCACGTCCAGAAAGGGGTGGTTTGGATATAAAACAAATGTATCAATGGTGGGCCGTACAAGTGGACGGCATAGATGAAACACGTACAACATGGTGGGCCCTACGATTTCACAACAGGTGGGCCCACTGATCATGGCTGGACGGTGTGGATTATACAACATATACATCATCATGGCATCCACGTCCCATGTGGATGGTATGGATGACCACACATGTGGCTGGTCTCACGTCTAGCCCTAAACGGATGGGAAATTCATCAAGGTAGGCCCCACATGGCACCATCTAAGAATGGACGGTGCAGATATAAAACACATAAATTTCATATCGATCTAAAACTTCTGTGACCCAAAAAGGGTTTTAATGGTAGATGTTCAATCCCTTGCTGTTTGGTGGTGTGGACCACTTGAGTGCAGTGAACGGTTGATTTTTGGGATCTCCCAATAATTAAAGGGGACCCATCAAATGGATAGTGTTGATGTTCAACACACATCGAGGTGGGGCCTGTGGTGGGGCCCACTGACCCTGCGTCCAACCAAGCAATGGACGCTGACAGCAGCAGCGTCTAGTGTTTAATATATATATTTTTTATTTTTCTAAAGATTTTCATTGGTGGGGCCCACATCTGGGTGATCCAGTTTGCCTACTGGGTTCCCGAGCTCAGGACAGGTCTAATGAGCCCAATATTGGATATGTTTTGACGCACAGAAACGCCACAGCGGGCCCTAACAATTTAAATCACCCAAAACCATTGTTTTCTACATTATGGCCCGCCAGAGATTCGGATTAACTTCATTTTTTGGCTCAAAGCCTAAAATGAGGTGGGAAATAGGGTGGATGGTGTGGATCAGATACATACATCAAAGTAGGGTCCACATATGTGGCCCACCAGAGTTTGGCTCAAGCTGATATTTGATTTTTACTTGCGTCCAGGCCTATTGGACGGTCTAGACAATAGCCGTCCAGTAGGTCCTGGCCCATCTGGCCCACCCTAAAATGATCTAAAAAATGGATGGGTGGTGTAGTTACGGACCACATGCAACAGGATGGGGTTCACGTGAGTGTGACCCACTAACTAGAACAAGCTGATATTTAGGTTTTCATCCAAACAGGCCTGTCCAAACGGACTACCAGGTGGGCCCACTCGGTGGACGGCATGGATAAAATACATTCATCATGGTGGGCTAAAAAATATGGAAGAGAGAGATAGAGAGAGAGGGAGAGAACATGAGACGGGGGAGCTCCGCCACTATGAGCTCCCCTAGGTGGGCCATATACAAGGCATACAACAAGATGGGTCCCAAATGGGATCTATACCATCATTCGGTAGGCTCGACTTGGTTCATCACAAAAATTGTAATCTAACCCTACAAAACACCCATCGATTCCGCTTCTTTTAGGCTCCATGGACTCATTAGCTCTTAGGCTTCAATTTTGATGGAGGATGATGGAGATTGAAGGGTAGAGATGGGAGATTAGGGGGGTAGGAAGTGGGCCACACCATAGCTTCTCCATGGGAAGTTGGATGTCTTCTCCTTGGGAGTTGCTTGGGAGATGGACTTAAGAAAGAGAGAGAGAGAGAGAGAGAGAGAGAGAGAGAGAGAGAGGTGATGTAAGAGTGATGGATGATGGGTGATGGGTGGTATGGGTTGTGTAAGAGAGAGTTAACTTAGGGAATGGCTTGTGTACTTGGGGATGAGATTGAGTGATGGTTTGTACTTTGATTGATTGATGTGATGGGTTGTAGAGATTCTCTCGAAATTCGGTATTTTTCTCGAAATAAATGTGGGCTCACGACTCCTAGCTTGGGTATCGCATCGGCGCATGAGATGCAGCATTGGAACTGCGGCGATGGCTCGGTCGTTAGGGTACAAGTTTCGAGTTGAGCCGACTCAGATCTTCGGGATGTGACTTAGGATCGCGCGCAAATGCCGATTACGGGTCGCGGCTTGCCAAAATTTGACTGGGAGGACCGCGAGAGTTTACGAAATGGTACAGACTAGGATACGGATCTCACATGTCCAATGCTACCATGGATTTATGTGAACACCTCAAGACGACATAATGCACGAATCAGATGAATTACATGACACGATTTGTTCATAGAGAGACTATTTGCGATATCCAATCTCAAAGTGATGTAACACACATTACGAATTACTTACATCAATTTGTTCACCACTACCAAAAATGCATGGAATTATGCATCAACCAAGAGGGTCACTACCAAAAGCGCATTACATCCATGATAAAATATATGGATTACTAGATGTGAGACCTGTAACACATCACTTGTACCGAAGAGAAAGTAAATTGAATCATGAGGGTTTTGAAATTCTAAGACACAAGCTCAAGCCATAAAGGGAGGTAGCACAAGGCTAACCTAATAAAGGAGAAAAAGTTCTCAATAAAAGAGAAGAGTAACAAATAGGTTAACTCAACATGAATAAGGGGAGAGGAGCAAAAGGCCAACTCAATATAGAGTGGAAGCACGCGTTGCTCTCAAAATTGGCAAAGGGCAAGGCTTGTATCCATCACCCCACATAAATTCATAAAAATCACGCATAATTAAAATCATACCTTAACTATAATTTTCAAAAGGATAAATAATTAATGATGGTAAATCAATCAATTGCATGGAAAAATCACAGTAATATGAAAGTATGTAAAAACAAGATAAATTATATCAACTCAAATTAGTGTAAGATTCTACATAAATCACGACATCGCTTGAGCAAGAGGGAGACACTACACATGTGGAGAAGGAAAAGGATGGTAGGCGTCTAGGCTTCTCTCTCTCTCTCTCTCCCCTCCTTGCACATTGGGAGTGTCGACATGTGAGTGGAGAAGGGCACGCACTCCTTTTATAAAGGAGTGGGCATGTGAGAGGGGGTGTGTTTCACATCCCACTTGTTAGGTTTCTCCAATTTGACCTTTTTAAGAAACCTTTCTTTAAATCCAATTCGTCTAGTGTGTCAGGGTCGTCGAATAGGGCCGATGTATGATTTTCTTGGTGATCCAAAATTTAGATTGGCTTATCTTGAAAATTTTCCTAACGTGTGCTAAAATGAACTTGATCTCATTTAACGGTCCACACTTAATGATCAGGGCCGAATTTTGAAAAAAATGTGTAGTCAGGATAGGCAAACAGTTGGACAAAATTTGGTGGTTAATCGATGGTGAAAAAGCCTAAATCTAAAATTTCACCGTTTGTACCAAAAGGAAGGAACTGACTTCAATATTCAATGGTGTAGGATCATAGATCAGGGTCTAAATTTTGTATAACCTTATAGTCATATGAGACCAAAGTGTAGTCTAAATTTGAATTACGATGGACGACATGAAGTGGTTAAATTGGAAGATCGAGATTTATAAGGAGTTACTAAGCCTCGAAAGGATAACTTCATGCCTAAGGAAAAGCTTACCAAAGTGGGGTCTTCATATTTCACACTTGGTCAATATTATGTGCAATCCAAGTTGTTATTATGAAGGGAAATATACTACTATGACTACCCATGAGGTTTCGTCACTCGATGGAGACCAAAATCAATAGTTAAGGGGTTGATTTGTCAATTGGGTCACTTTTACAATGATATAAGGGCTGGAATTTGACATTTATGGTTAATTTATTATATATAGGCATGGTATAAAATTTCACATCAAACAGATGTGAGAACCATGTGATTTAAAATTTAAGGGTTTAGGTAAATGGCATTTTCCTAATTATTGCTTATATGAGAGTTTTGATAAATCTAATGGTTCTACATGGTTATAGGCACATTTCTAAGTAATTCTTATAGAAGAGCTTATATCTAAATCATTATGAATAAAGAATTATTCACTAAATTAATTGAGGGAATGTACATATATCAACCAACATAATGGATGGTCATATGACATATTAAAAATAGAAAAACTTGATGGTTAGTACTCTGATCATGTATGTAAGTAGGTGTATGGTCAGTTTTATAAACGGATGATCACAAGTGAGTTTTTGGAGTGATCAAGAGGCAGAACATGTATATCGTTAGATTCAAGTGACTTGTTGTAGTTAGTTTACTTTGATCGGGTGGTCGAAACTTAAAGTGGATAGTCAAATATCTTTACCTATCGGTGGATAGTTGGTTGAACGGTTGGTTATCATGGACAAGTAGGAATACTTGGACATATGATGATCTTGTCTTAAAATCAATGGTTGAATGTCTTGATATATGGATGAAGATCATTCTCAACGGTCAGATTCATGTTGGAGAATAGATGTAAGGTTAGAATAGTTAGATTGATATCATACACATGTATATTAAGTTAAATTTCATGGTAACACTTGAGAACTTTCGACATTCGGTTATTGAAAAGTTCGAGGTGTTACAATTAGTCCAGCAACCAAAGTGCATTTTTTAAGAAAATCCTCGATGGCATCGAACCATCTCTCGATGACATCGAAGTGCACGTCGATTACATCGAAGGTTGCTCAATGGGATCGGACAGAATCTGTCCAGCACCTAACTGAATATCTTGGTGCAGAAAGTCGATGCAATTGAAGAAGGTTCGATGACATCAAAGGAAACTTTGATAGCATCGAAGACCCTTTGATGGCATCGACAATATCACAATGTCAGATTTCTGCCCTTTTTTTTACCATTGCGATTTGTCTTTATATACCACTTAGGTTGCTTCTTGGACTTTTAAGCTTGTATTAAAGAGAATTTTGAGAAAGTTATTGCTATAGTTAATACCCTCATCCTCAAGATCTCTTTTCCATAGGAGTTCATCATTCAATCCATTGCTCAAGCATTTATTGCCATATTCAATAGCTTCGATTGAATTATGAACTTTAGCATTCATTGATCTTCCAGCAGCACTCTTTATTGGCCAATCATTGTGATAAGATCCTTGAATGCTAAGCTCATGGGAATCTTCTCTAAATCTTAATTGTATATAATTCATTAGAGAAGATCAGACCAAACCCTAAACCCAACAACCTCGCATCGTCGATTGGAGCATCTACAAGTAGTTGCGGTTCAAGGGAGCTGAAGACTCTTCATCAGTAAGAAGACCTTCAATAACAAGTGATACAAAGGGGCTCACTCACTTATCAATAAGTATGTAGAGTCCATTGAGTCTGAAGCCCTTTCCTTGTGTAGGTTTAGGATTCAGAATTTGAGTTTCAAACTCATTAAGACCTTTCGTAGGCTTCCAACGTGAGAATACGTGTAGTGTCCTTGTGTAGGACCTACTGCCTTGTGTAGGCTTTCAGGCCCTTGTGTAGGACCTTATCTTGTGTTGCCTAAACCTTAGTGAAATTGCGGTAGAACCACTAATTGAAGTATAAAATTATGTCCAAGTGTCCTAAAGGGGGGTGAATAGGACTTTTCAAAAATTATTTACTTATAAAAAGTAATCAATGCCTAACTTGAACTAATTTATCAATCATGTTAAGTGAGGCAAGTAACTCTAAGGCTTTCAAGCCAATAGAGGGTTTATTCACATAGGCTACACATGATTTGAGAGAAAAGCAACTAGCCTATATATATAGCGTGTGTGAGATGTGATTCTTATCAATCTTAGACATTAATTTGATTATGCAAGCATATAATTAAGCATTCAAAATACAATCATAATTTAATAAATGCACAATTAGCAATATCAAACACAATCACATATAGTGGTTCGGCTATGTGCCTACTCCACTCCTGGCTGACGCACTCACCCTAGACTATGCTGGATTTCACTATCAAATGGTTTTAAATTAGTTTAACCATAAACCTTCACAACCTGCACAAGGTTAACTAAGGAGCCTATACAAGAAATCCTTAGGTGCCTATACAAGGCAACTTAATCTGCCTACACAAGGTAAATACACATGCCTACACAAGGACACACAACGTATTCTCCCGTCGGAGGCCTACGAAAGGACTTTGCGAGTTTGTCAACTCAAACTTTGAAACCCTATCCTATATAAGGAAGGGAGTTCAGACTCGATGGACTCTTTATACTTATAAATAAGTGAGTGAGCCCCTTTTTAGCGCATGCTGAAGTTGATCTTCCTTGTTGATGAAGAATCTTCAGCTCCCTTGATTCGCAATAGCAATATATGCTCCAATAAAAGTTCCGGGGGTTGGGTCAAGGGTTTGATAAATCTAATCTAGTTAATGATATGCATTTAAGATTTAAAGAAGATTCCCATGAGCAAAGCCTCTAAGGATCCTAACACAATGATTTACAATTAAGAAGTGTCGCTGGAAGATTAATGAAGGCCAAAGTTCATTCTTTAATCCAAGCTATTAAATATACCAATAAATGCATTATCAATGGATTGAATGATGAACTCCTATTGGAAAGAGGGCTTGAGAGGAAGGGTAATAAATAAGGTAATAACTCACTCAAAGCTCTCTTCAATATTTGCTCTGAAGTCTAAGAAACAACCCAAGTGCTTTTATAGAGTTAAATCCCAATGATAAAAAAATGGCAGAAATCTGTCGTTGTCGATGCTATCGAGAGGTCTTTGATGCCATCTAAGTTTCCTTCGATGTCATCGAACCTTTCTTCGATTGCATCGAATATCTGCACTATGATTTTCAAATAAGTGCAGGAAAGATTCTGTCCAATGCCATCAAACATCCTTCGATGCCATCGAAGGGCCCTTCGATGTTATCGAGAGATGACTTGATGCTAGCGGGATTTTTCTTTAAAAAATGACTTGGTTTCTAGACTAAATGAGCCCGATTTCGATGCCATCGATCACCTTTTCGATTCCATCGAAGTTGTCATTGATTGCAGATCGATGTTATAAAAAATAAAATGATTTTCCTATGAAGCTCTCTGGAAATTTTGTCCCCTATTTCGATGCCATCGGAATTTGAATTTTGATGCTATCGAACGTTTGTTTACGCAATAAAAAATATATGATTTATGTAGAAAGCTTGCTAGACAAACTATTCCTTTTATCGATGCAATTGAATGAACTTTGATGCCATCAATAGCTTACTCTCGATGTTATCGAAGGAGATTCGATTACATCGAGGGCCACTTTGAGTATTTTAGAGATGGTGGAGGTCAGTAGCCCAAGGTCGATGTAATCATGGTAGGTTTGATGTCACCGAAACATATGTTTTAATTCCATTGAACTTCCTTCGATGTAATTGATAATAGCCAGCATATATTCAGTTTGTTTGCTGGCTATTGGGCTCGAATTTTGATGTAATCGAACGTAGTTCGATTCTGTCGAAAACATCCTCGATTGCACTTCTAGGCAATCGACAAGATATGAATTTTTCCTATTCAGTTCATTTTCCCTCTAACCCTAGAAATACACTAAAATAAGCTTACCAAGGATTGGAAAATACATTTTATGGGTAAGATTAAATTCTTTATTAGAGGGGTCATATACCTTATGGGTTTAGTTAGGGAAGTGAAGCTTGTTTAGTTTTGTGAACACTTGAACTTCTTCAGGCTGGTTGAGTCTTTGGTCTTGTAATCTTCTCTTTGGGCTTACTTGATAGACTAACTCAACGCTCACCTATTTTGACAAATCAGGGCACTTTCACTTTGGCCCTTGCGTAGGATCTTGGCTTGTATGGCCTAAACCTTAGGCCCTTGTGTAGGACATTGGCTTGTGTGGCCTAAACCTTATGTTCTTGTGTAGGACCTTGGCCTATATGGCCTAAATTGTTAGGTTCTTGTGTAGGACCCTTGTCCTTGTGTAGGACATAAATCTAGAGTTCTTGTGTAGGGCTGTGAAGGTTCATGGTTAACCTGATTTAAAACTATTGGATAGTGAAGTCCGGTAACTCTAGGAGAGAGAGTGCATCCACCGGTAGTGGAGTAGGCGCATAGCCGAACCACTATATGTGATCGTGTTTGGGATTGTCTTTGTGCATTTATTTAATTATGCATATGTACGTTGAATGATTAGTCACGATGCATGATTCGATGAATGTTTAGAATTGATAGGAATCACATTCAACATACTCATAAACACTATCCTTATAAGATAGTTGCTTTACTTATAATTCTTGAATAACCTATGTGAATGGACCCTTTATTAGCTTGGAAGCCTTGGAGTTACTTTGCCTTATTTAACTTGATTAGTAAATTATTTTATAATAGGCATTGTTTGCTTTGAATAAGTAAATATTTTTAAAAAGTCTTATTCACCCCTCTCTGAGACACTTGGATGCAACTTTGTATTTCTACTATAGTGGTTTATCACAATTTCACTAGCTAGCAAAATCATCCCAACTTTAGTTAGAGAAATGGGCTAACATTTAATGCAGGCACTCCTTCTCAATGACCTCTCCCTTCACCTCAAAGTGCATGACAAGTGCAACTACAAAAAAAAAAGACCCTTGAGGACATGTTGCAAGCATTATGTAAGGGCAGACACAATTCAATCTAATCACCATGCATGCTGTAAATGATCATAGAATGTCCGTTTTGAGGATTGAATCACACTTAATTGTTAGGGAGAAAGGTACCTTTTCGGCCCAACCTCAGCCTAACCGAAGAGGACAATATAAAGTGAGTGATTTGAATCCTCTTAACCTACATGTGGAACAAGCCAAGTCCATAACCACTCTTAGAAGTGGTAAGGAAATAGACAAGACGATACTGATGAAGGATGACATGCCTAAGGATTTGGATAAATCTGAAAGCGATGAAGGACTAAGCCTTACCATGCATGATAAAGAGTCGGTGTATGAACACAAGCTCATGGCTCTGTTTACCTAACAACTAGTCTTATAAAAAACCCACTAGAGAATTAGGACATGTATCCTAGTTCGTACTGTTCTTTAGACTTCCGCGATCCTCCCCGTTGAATACCGACAACCCGCGATATATAATCGACATTTGCGCATGACCCTAGGTCATGTCCTGTATATTTGACTCAACTCAACCCGAGACTTGTACCATTGCGACGGCACCATCGCCACGGTTCCAATACCATGTCTTGCGCACCATTGCGATGCCTAGGCTAGGAGTTGTGGGCCCGTGTTTAATTCGAGGAAATGTAGCACGTTGTAAATCCTGAGAGAATCTCTATAATCCATCACATCAATCAATCAATCACAAGTCAAGTACACATCTCATCACAACCCATGCTTTCTTTCTCCCCAAGACAAGCAACCCTCCCCAAAGTCAACTGTCATGTCACTCACACCCATCACTCCACCCATCACCTATCACCTCTCTCTTACAACCACCCTCTCTCTCTCTCTCTCATTCTCTACCCATTCCCCAAGTAACCCAAAGAGAGTGGCCATCCAAGCTTTCCAAGGAGAGAAAGAGCTTTCTGTGTGGCCCACTTCCTACCCCAAAACTCTCAATCCAACCCTTCAATTCTCATCTTCCACCATTAAATGTTGAGCTTAGGAGCTAAAGAAGTCAAGGAACCAAGAAGATTAGCAATCAGTGGGTGTTTTGTAGGAGTAGATTTATGTTTTGATGTTGGGCCAAGTGGGGTCTACCGATCGCTGGTATGGATCTCACTTTGGACCTTAGGTGTGGCCGATGGCCTACCATGATTTATATGCTCATTTCATGATGGGGCCATTCTCTATGGACCCCATCATGATGTTTATTTTTCTAATGTGAAAATGTCATCTAAACCTTGCATTTTTTATAGACAAGGGATCTCCACCGTTGATTTTAATTGGTGGGCCCACATGTAATGGGACCCACTTGATGTACGTCTTGTAATGCATGGAAGAGAGGGCTCATAGTGGTGGAGCCCTCCATCGCACGTTTCTCTCTCTCTCTCTCTCTCTTTCCTTGTTTGATGGCCCACCTTAACATATGTATCATATCCGCACCGTCCACGAGATGGGCCCACCTTACTGGACTGTCCAACGGATGGACTTGCTGCCTGTTCGTCTGGACAGGCCTACATGAAGGAAAACACAAATATCAGCTCGGTCGTGAGCTGGTAGGCCACTCATGTGGACCCCACCTTTATGGTGTATTATCTCCAGGCCGTCCAGCAGGCCTGGACGCTGGAGCTCTCAAAAAAATATAATAATAATAAAATAAAATATAAATAATATATTATATTATATGTGGTGGGCCCCATTAGGGACCCACCTGGCATGAAGCAGACTGGCTGGAGTACCTCCACCAGCTATTTACCTGCTGTATTGATATCAGCAAGTAGCCGTGGGTCCCACTAGCTACCGACCTACTGTATTGATGTCAGAAAGTTCTGTGGGCTAGATCATGAGATATGTGTTATATCCCAACTGTCCAGCTACATTGATTAGTGGCTTGGACGGTGAGACCCACCCTTTTATGTATGTGTTTCATATACACCGTCTGTCTATGAGATCATGCACAGTGTGGCCTACTGCATGTGTGGCAGTCCACACCGTCCAGTCCATTGGATGTGGACCCCACCTAAATATATGTATTTTATATCCACCATGCAGATGGGCAGGATGGTGGGGTCCACCTTAATGTATTGTTTTATATCCATGTCCCCTGTGTATAGCACGTGGGGCCTACCTTGATGACATGTGTGGCCCACTGGACGTGGGACCACCATGGTTTATGCATTTTATTTATGCCGTCTATTAGAAGAGGTTGCTGGACTGACGTCTAACAGCTGTGGGACCCATGTGGTATGTGTTATCCCCACACCGTTCATCCATGGGACCTATCTGTAGTACTTGTGGATCCACCATGATTTTTGTGTTGCATATCCACACCGTCTAGCCTGCTGGACAGTGGGACCCACCTCAATGCATGTGTTTTACCCACAATGTCCCTCCATTTTCTGGGACGTGTGACCCACCTTGATGTATGTTTAAATCCACGCCGTCCAGCAGCCCGGTCCGGGCCCTGCTGGACAGCAGGGATTAATGCCCACCATTAAAATTTTCAGGGCCCACATGTTGTATGGCAGGCCCACTTATTGTACAAGAGGCTCACTTGCTACTAATGTGAGGCCCATTTTATATGCGGCTCGATGGTGATGTATATGAGGCCTTTGTAAGAGGCCCATTGTGATGTATATGCGGCCCATGTATGAGGCGTAATGTATGTGCGAGGCCCAATTGCGATGTGTGAGACCCACCATGATGTATGTGATACACACGCGGCCCATCCGTCTTTCTAGATGTTTGAGGGCTGAGGGCCCCGTAGTGATTTCCTACTTCCAATCCCAAATGGACTGCACCTTAGACAATGATGGTTAAATGTCCACCGTTGTAGACCTTTTTAGGGCCCACTGTTAAGCCCATTTCCACCCTTAACCTTGTGGGTTAACCCAAATTGTTGGGCCCCCACTTGAGTTAGTAATACCCGTTGGGCTAACCCAAACCGTTGGGCCCCCATTGATGATGGAGCTTTCCACCATGCCTTGTAGTAATTATCCTAACATTGAGTCCACCTTATGCACAGATCGGGCCCATAGAAAGGCCCGGTTCATTGCATGATTTAGGGTGAAGAAGCCCACTTTTGGTACCTAGTTTCACCCTCCCAATTATCCTTGTCGTAGATGGAAGAATATGTAGTATCAGGTTGGTATTTCCACTACTTAGAGCCTATCTTTGTGGTTGGACTAGATCCGCCATCCCTCTATGGACCCCGCCATGTATTTAGGCCGATTATTGTTTATATCTGATAACCATGCTAGTGTACTTAGTCTAGTAGGACACACTGAGAACAGGTTTAGTATTGCATCATGATACATGCCCATACGCATCATTTGTATGCTTGTTATGAGGGTGTTTGAACATAACATACGCCGTTGGGTAGAGACATTTATGGGACTCCTTGTGAGATGGAGTGCCCCACATGATCATGGGGTACACGTAGGACTGATGCATGACTGGATGGTATGACTCATACATCTCGCATCTTGTGTGACATGATCATTGTGCGCCCTAGTGACATCATGGCTGTGGCTTCCACAGGCACATTATGGATGACCGGATTGGATACTGAAAATACTTGGTTCTAGCATTATGGGCACATAGGATGTCCTTGGGTGAAAGTCCTAGAACCTTTTGGTACCAGAAGATGATCTAATGTCTAGACCAAATGGAAACATGAGCGCATGAGTGCTGAATACTAGTAGGCCACGTCTCCCACTATGTCGTGGTTGGTTGGAAGGGGATGTGACCTTATTTACCCGAGTGAGGGGGTTGTAAACTAGGCTGAGTTTGACTAACTCGTAAATGGGTCTGCTATCGACGAGCCGGGTAGGTATTGGTAGACTACCGATCAGGTGGATAGTGGTCTCTTTCACTCGCTGGGCTGTGCTGTTAGGGAGGCGGCAGTCAGTGTGGAGTGTATTAGTCCCCGGTGATATTCCAGAGATGAGCTGTATTGTTATGTGGATTTAGATGAGGATTGGCATGCTTACGTTGCATCTCGCATATGACATTTGGCTACGTAGGCCTCGCATCGCATGACCTTGGTATGACTGATAGCATTCATGCCTTACATCGCATAGCCTTGGTACAGCTGATAGTATTCATGGACTTACAAGCATTACTTTGATATTGCATACTTGGCACTTACCTTATGCACACACTTACACCACCCTCTAAGCTTTTCGAAAGCTTATGCATGACTGTTGCATACAGGTGGCATCGGATCGCAGCAGCACTGAGGCAGGAGCACGTGATAGATTATTTTGGAGCCTTTTGATCATCTTGTATTTCCCTTTTCGCATGGTACTCAAAGTTTTTGATATACTGGATATGTGGTAATGTTATTTTGTGACTTGGTTATGCTTCTTTATAAAAAAAATTTAAACTGAAATTCTCCTTATGGGATCCCAGGATCAGAATCTGGCATATTTTCCAAGTTTGGGGTGTGACAGAAGTTAGTATCAGAGCATAACTTGGGAATACCTGAGGACTACATCACATATCTGCTATCAACTTTGAATAAATAGGTCCCGAGTCCAAATAACTTAGTAATTTTTTGATATAGACCCTTAACGTGTGTGCCTTCGAGTGTTCTCAAGGCTGATAGGCTCCTGTTCCTTCCTGTAGGACATGCCGCCTAAGAGAGCGACTCAAGTGACTCCGACAGCCCCGACAGTGCCTGTGAGTGCAGATCAGCTGTAACAGATACTATTGGCAATGACCACTATCCTTCAGGGGTAAGGCAGGCGGCCGTTGTTATGCCAGCCCAGGTAGAGTAAGATCGCGTGAGCGCCCTTCTTTAAGACTTCCGACAGCTCAACCCCCTACGCTTCCAGGGCGAGCTAGACCCGATAGCAGCCGAGAGGTGGCACTTCGATGTGGAGAAGATATTTGACACCATGAGATGTACGACCCAGCAGCGGGTCCCTTTAGCTATATTTCTTCTCCAGAGCGAGGCTGAGCACTGGTGGGCATCAATCACCTGAGCAACATGAGCTAATTTTAAGTGGACATGGGAGGACTTTGTAGACCGGTTTGACCGAAAGTTCTTTCTCAAGCATGTTCGACAACAACATGCACTTGAGTTTGAGACTGGTGTAGGGAGACATGTCAGTGTCCTAGTATGAGGCACGTTTCATCGGCTGTCGAGGTTCGCGGCGTATCTTATCAATGATGGGGGGCGGAAGGTCTGCCGTTTTGAGAACGGCTTGCACTCTTGCCTCAGGAACCGTGTTGTCAGACACCTGCTTCCAACATTTGAGCAGGTAGTGTAGAGGGCCCATATATACGAGGCAAATTGGGCTGATTTGCAAAGGGTTCGTGGTCATAGAGGAGATCGGAAGAGGAAGGCGCCCTCTGGTAGCTCCCAGCAACAGTAGCATCATCCACATCAATGACGCATTACCCACCCAGCATTCTGAGCACCAGCAGCTCCTCCAGCATCTCCATCACCTCCAGCACCACCTCTGGGACCGTTCCCAGGTGCTTGCTTTGGATGTAGTAGGATAGGACATCGTAGGAACGAGTGTCCCCATCCGCAGCAGTAGCAGTTGAGGGCACTGCAGCGGCCTCCATAGCAGCAACAACAGCGATCATAGCACCAGCCTCCGAGACCTCCCTCGCAGCAGCAGAGGTAGTAAGTCAGGCTGACCAGCAGGACCCTCAGTCATCCGGAGGGGTCGTTGAGGGTATTCTCCTTATTTATGCATACATAGCTCATGTATTATTTGACTTTGGTACATCGCATTCCTTTGTGGCTGAGGATTTCTGCCGATCGATCGGTTTATAGTTAGAGTCTGCTCATGTGGGTTTGTCAGTATCGTTGTGACACCCCATCATTGTGGTTATACATGGGCGGGCATACGTGCCTAGACACTGATGTGGGTGGGGCCTAAGGGCCTAGGCGAGCTACCAGTGGTTGGCAGGCTACTGTGCTGGCAGGCTACTGTGCACACAGTAGAGGTTGAACTCCGTCCCATATCGGAAGAGATATCTGGAGTTGTGATGGTTATAAGTGGGCTCCTTCTTTAATAGTCAAGACACATTTTAAACCTGTGAGCTTCGGCAAAGCAGACAATATCTTGTGCTGTTGGGTCGGGCCTTACAAATGGTATCAGAGCCGAGGATGACTCTGCCCCTCAGTGGAGGATATTGTGATGCCCTGTCACTGTGGTCATACGTGGGCGGGCACATGTGGGCGGATGCTGATGTGGGCGGGGCCTGAGGACCTGGGCGAGCTACCAATGGTTGGCAGGCTACTATGCACACAGTAGAGGTTGAACTCTGTCCCACATCAGAAGAGCTGTCTGGAGTTGTGGTGGTTATAAGTGGGCTCCTTCCTTAATAGTCAAGATGCATTTTAAACTCGTGAGCTTCGTCAAAGTGAACAATATCTTGTGCTGTTGGGTCGGGCCTTACAATCATCCTCCTCGGGGAAAACTGCAGTGTTGGACCGATTTGCTCGTCTTGCCCTATTTTGGTTAGGGATATCTTTTTGCCTGCTGATCTATTCGTATTGCCAATGTCCGAGTTTGATGTCATCCTGGGCATGGATTAGCTCACTGAGTACTATGCCATATTGGACTGCTCCGCGAGGAGAGTCACATTTTTTATATCCAGCTTGCCGCAGTTCTAGTTTGTAGCCGAGCTTAGAGGAAAGCAGCTTTCCTGCCTGTTGTCATATGCTATTGAGGAGTCAGTTGCTTTGAGTATCGACCAACTTCTAGTCATTTTTAGTTTTCCCAATGTGTTCTAGGAGATTCCGTGGTTACCACCTCGTCGGCACACAGAGTTTCAGATTGATCTCGTGCCTGGTACCGCGCATATTTTGAAGGCCCTGTATCGTATGGCACCGTTAGAGTTACGAGAACTATATAAGCAGTTGGATGAGTTGCACAGGTTAGGCTTTATCCGTCTGAGCGGTTCGACGTGGGGAGCGCCGGTACTCTTCGTAAAGAAGAAGGATGGCTCGTTGAGGCTTTGCATAGATTGCTGCGAGCTCAACAAGGTCACGATTGAGAACAAGTACCCGCTCCCGAGGATTGATGATTTGCTTGATCAGCTACAGGAGGCATAATTCTTTTTGAAGATAGACTTACAGTCCGGTTATCATCAGGTCTGGGTCCAAGAGGAGGATATCTCGAAGACATCTTTCAGGACTGCTATGGTCATTTTGAGTTTCAGGTCATGTCGTTCCGACTGACCAATGTGCTTATAGTATTCATGCAGTTGATGAATGAGGTCTTCCGTCCGTATCTCAATTAGTTTGTTGTGGTATTCATCGACGACATTCTGATATATTCGAAGACTCGTGAGGAGCATGAGTAGCATATGGAGATTACCTTGCAGACCCTTCACGCACATCAACTCTATGCGAAGTTGGAGAAGTGCGAGTTCTGGCAGGAGGAGGTGAAGTTCCTCGGTCACGTGGTGACGAGGGATGACATCACAGTGGACCCCTCAAAGATTGATGTAGTGCATCAGTCGGGCCAACCCACGAACGCGTTTGAGATCCACAGTTTTCTTGGTTTGGCAGGCTTTTACCAGCGTTTCATTGAGGGCTTCTCCCGTATTGCAGTCCCGTTGACTAGGTTGACTCGGAAGAGCACTAAGTTTGTTTGGAGTGACGCATGTGAGCAGGTATTCACAGAGCTAAAGGACCGTTTGACGTCCGCACCTATCCTCACTCTTCCCTCTGGGAGTGATGGATTTATGGTTTTTATTAATGCCTCGTATATTGGTTTGGGTGCTGTCCTGATGCAACATGGAAAACCGGTGGTCTTCGCGTCTCGCTAACTCAAGGTCCATGAGCAGAACTACCCCACGCATGATTTATAGTTGGCTGCAGTTATCTTCACACTGAAGGTGTGGAGGCACTATCTTTATGGGGCTAGGGTCGAGCTTTTCTCTGACCACAAGAGCTTAAGGTATCTCTTCTCGCAGTCTGAGTTGAATATGAGGTAGAGGCACTGGATGGAGCTCCTGAAGGACTACGATTTCGATCTTCAGTACCACCTTAGTAAGGTGAACCTAGTGGTGGATATTCTTAGTCATCAGCCAAGGGGGCTGGTGGCAAATATAATGGTCTAGGAGTGGAGGATGCTCGAGGATATAGCAGAGTATGACTTTGAGTTTGGTCTGCAGTCTACCATTGTTCAGCTATCGAGCCTATCAATTTAACCCTCTCTTGTCACAAAGGTGATCAAGGCTCAACAGATAGACGAGTCGTTATAGGGTTACCGAGCAGAGGCCACATACGAGGAGCAGTCAGATTGACAGATTGGTTCTGATGGTGGACTTCGTTTCAGAGGCCGATTGTGTATTCTGGACGATCTAGAGTTGCGCAGAGATTTAATGACCGAGGCACATTGATCGAGGCTTATTAGGCTTCACGAAGATGTACCATGACATGAGGAGGTAATATTTTTGGACGGGGATGAAGCACTAGATTGACAGTTTTGTGGCTGAGTGTGACACGTGCCAGTGTGTCAAGGCCGATCATCAGAGACCCCTAGGTCCCTTATAGCCGTCGAGCATCCTGATGTGGAAGTGGCAGCACGTATCCATAGATTTTATCATGGGTTTGACGAGGACTCAGCGTGGTCACAACGCTATCTGGGTTGTCATCGATCGTTTGACGAAGTCAACACATTTTCTTGCGATTCTACGACCTGGCCTTTGGACCATCTTGCCAGATTATTCATCGAGGAGATTGTGAGACTGCACGGTATTCCAGTTTCAATCATTTCTGACTGAAACTCGAGGTTCATGTTTCAGTTTTAGAGGAGCTTAGAGAGAGCAATAGGGTCTGTTTTGTAACTCAACACCATGTATCATCCACAGACCGATAGGCAGACTGAGAGGGTCAACTAGATCCTTGAAGATATACTCAGAGCTTGCATAATTGACTTCGCGAGTAGCTGGGATGAACATCTGCGATTGGCTAAGTTCGCATACAACAACATCTATCAGGCAACCATTGGCATGACTCCTTTCGAGGCACTATAAGATAAACCGTGTAGATCACTAAGTTGTTGCACCGAGGTTGGAGAGCAGCATTTCTTAAGTCCCGAGCTTGTGCAGTGTACTTAGAGGCCATCGAGATCATCAAGCAGAGGATGCACATAACTCAGAGCCGGAAGAAGAGTTTTGCTGATTGTCAGCATTGTCCCTTGGAGTTTGTCGTAGGGGACCATGTGTATCTCAAGGTCTCACCCACGAAGGGTGTGATTTGTTTTGGAGCGAAGGGCAAGCTTGCCTCGAGATTCATAGGACCTTTCGAGATCATTGGGCGCGTTGGTGTCATGGCCTATTGGCTTGCCTTGCCATCTCAGTTTTCTGGCGTCCAGCACATTTTTCATGTATCTATGTTGCGAAAGTGTGGGTCAGACATCGTTCTTGTTATTAATTGGCAGCCGTTGGAGGTTTGTGAGGACGCTTCTTACATTAAGTAGCCAGTTCGTATCCTTAATCGGAAGGAGTAAGTCCTCCAGACCAAGGTCATCCATCCCCTTGGTGAAGATTCAATGGGGTCATCATAGTGTGGAGGAGGCATCTTAGGAGTGTGAGGCTGAGATTCACGAGCGGTATCCCCATCTCCTTGATGATTGATTGTATTTTGTATTGCCTCTGATTATATATGACGTCATGATTTCTCTCCTTCTATGAGTTATGCTTCATTGCGATGATAGTGTAAATTTTGAGGATAAATTTTTTATTAGGAGGGGAGAGATGTAAGGCCCGTATCCTACTCCGTATCATTCCTTAGACTTTCGTGATCCTCCCCGTCGAATTCTGGTGAACCGCGATCTATAATCTGTGTTTGCACGCGACCCTAAGTCATATCCCATATATCTAAGTCGACTCGACCCGAGACTTGTACCATTGTGACCGCATCATCGCCGCGTCTTACGCACCGATGTGATGCCTAGGCTAGGAGTTGTGGGCTCGCGTTTAATTCGAGGAAACGCTACGCGTTGTAAATCCTGAGAGAATCTCTAGAACCCATCACATTAATCAATCAATCACAAGTCAAGTATACATCCCATCACAACCCATGCTTTCTTTCTCCCCAAGATAAGTAATCGTCCCCAAAGTGAACCCTCATGTCACTCACACCCATTACCCATCACCTCTCTCTTACAATCACCCTCTCTCTCTCTCTCATTCTCTACCCATTCCCTAAGTAACCCAAAGAGAGTGACGTCCAAGCTTTCAGGGGAGAGAAAGAGGTTTGTGTGTGGCCCACTTCCTACCCCCAAACTCTTAATACATCCCTTCAATTCTCATCTTCCACCATTAAAAGTTGAGCTTAGGAGCTAAGGAAGCCAAGGAACTAAGAAGATTAGCTATCAGTGGGTGTTTTGTAGGAGTAAATTTACGTTTTGATGTTGGGCCAAGTGGGGCTTATCGATCGATGGTATGGATCTCACTTTGGACCCTAGGTGTGGCCGATGGTCCACCTTGATTTATATGTTCATTCCATGATGAGGCTATTCTCCATGGACCCCATCATGATGTTTATTTTCCTAGTGTAAAAAGGTCATCTAGACCTTGCATTTTTGGTGGAGAAGGGATCTCCTCCTTTGATTTTGATTGGTGGGCCCGCATGTAATCTGACCCACTTGATGTATGTCTTATAATGCATGGAAGGGAGGGCTCATAGTGGCAGAGCCCTCCATCGCACATTTCTCTCTCTCTCTCTCTCTCTCTCTCTCTCTTTCCCTGTTTGATGGCCCACCTTAACATATGTATCATATCCACATCGTCCATGAGATGGGCCCACCTTGCTGGACTGTCCAGCGGACGGACTTGCTGCTTGTCCTTCTGGATAGGCCTGCATGAAGGAAAACACAAATATCAGAGCTGGTGGGCCACTCACATGGACCCCACCTTGATGGTGTATTATGTCCAGGCCGTCCAGCAGGCCTGGATGCTAGAGCTTTCAAAAAAAATATAATAATAATAAAATAATATAATATACCATATGTGCTGGGCCCCATGTGGGACCCACCTGCGTGAAGCAGACTAGCTGGAGTACCTTCACCAACTATTTACCTGCTGTATTGACGTTAGCAAGCAGTCGTGGGTCCCACCAGCTACCTACCTGCTGTACTGACGTCAACAAATTCTATGGACCAAATCATGAGATATGTGTTATATCCCAATAGTCCAGCCACATCGATTAGTGGCCTGGATGGTGGGACCCACCCTTTTATGTATGTGTTTCATATACGTCGTCCGTCCATGTGATCATGCATGGTGGGGCCTGCTGCATGTGTGGCAGTCCACACTGTCCAGTCCACTGGGCGTGGGCCCCACCCAAATTTATGTATTTTATATCCACCGTCCAGATGGGCAGAATGTGGGGTCCAACTTAATGTATATGTTTTATATCCACATTCCCTGTGCGTAGCACGTGGGGCCCACCTTGATGACATGTGTGGCCCACTGGACATGGGACCACCATGGTTTATGCATTTTATCTATGCCATCCATTAGAAGAGGCTGCTGGACTGACTTCCAGTAGCTGTGGGACCCACGTGGTATGTGTTATCCCCACACCGTTCATCCCTAGGACCTATCTGCAGTATGTGTGGATCCACCATGATGTTTGTGTTGTATATCGACATTGCTGGACGGTGGGACCCACCTCAATGCCTATGTTTTAGCCATGCTATCCCTCCATTTTCTAGGATGTGTGACCCACCTTAATGTATGTTTAAATCCATGCTGTCTAGTAGCCCAGTTCGGGCATTGCTGGACAGCAAGGATTAACACCCACCATTAAAATTTTTAGGGCCCATGTGCTCTATGACTGGCCCACTTACTGTACAACAGGCCCACTTGCTGCTGATGTGAGGCCCATTTTATATGCGGCCCAATGGTGATGTATATAAGGCCCTTGTGAGAGGCCCATTGTGATGTATATGCGGCCCATGTAAGAGGCCCATTATGATGTATATGCATCTTTCTAAATGTTAGAGGGCCGAGGGCCCCGTAGTAATTTTTGACTTTCAATCCGAAATGGACCACACCTTAGACAATAATGGTTAAATGTCCACTATGAGACCCGTATCCTAGACCGTACCATTCCTTAGACTCCGGCGGTCCTCCCTATCGAATTTTAGCGACTCGCGATCTATAATCAGCATTTGCACGTGACCCTGAGTCACATCCTGTCGATCTAAGTCGGCCTGACCCGAGACTTATACCCTTGTGAACGTGCTGTCACCGCGGTTTCAATGCCACATCTCGCGCACCGATGCGATACCCAGGCTAGGAGTTGTGGGCCTGAGAATGAATAGAGGAAACACCGCGGGTAACATGTGAACCGTTTCCAGGAAGATTCTTAGTTGAGAGAATGGAATCTCTACCCATACGCCCTCTTTCCACCAAGTCAACCAAGCCCTTACCTCTTACATACCTTTCATGCCAACAAGGCAATGTTACCCATACCCCATTTCATCTCATGCCCAAAATGTTAACAAGCCCCATCCCTTACCCATACACTCCATGTCATCCATCCTTACAACTCCCATTACTCTCTCATTTCTCTCTTCACTCCCAAACAAGCAAGAAGAGTGGACGTCCAAGCTCTAAGGAGAGCAAGGAGAGCTTTATGTGTGGCCCACTTCTGTAACGACCTTGGAATTTTCTGTACTAATCTTTCCTTAAGTAGTTGTTTTGGGGTAATTAGTGCTTTACTCGATTGCTTGTGAAATCCGCATCAATCACTTTAAATTGTATCTGCATGGCTCTAAACGTGTAGATTAGTGAGTGCTAAGTTACTCTGAAACCTGGGATCCATCGCTAAATCCAGTTGTTCTGGGGAATTTTTGGAAGATCTGGATCGGACCTGGACTGCGCGTCGAAAGTCCGATGGCGATGATCTTAGGCTGTTGCGGTCACCGAGTTGGGCTTGGTCATCTCCTCGAAAATCAAGTCCATGTGATGTTCTGGGTCGATTTGCTTCAGCTCGGAGTGAAGAGTGTGAGAACGGTTGGAATTTATTAAGCTTTTATTGAAATCTGAGTCGTGTCGCTTGCGCGACGATTTTAAGCTATCTGACCGTTGGATTCTGACCCAATTTCACCCTCTGATCAGGATAATTGGCCCAGGCATATCCTAGTGCTTGTGGACCTGATCGAGTTTCCATGACCGTTGAATTGAGTGTGGTCCGCCACGGCTGATCTGAAGAGCTGGTCGGTATGAAAACTCAGCTTGATCTAGATCCATGGTCAAGGAGCTTAAGTCCGACCTTTCGTGGTTATAGGCCCACCAGAAGTGCTTCGTTGGATCGAGAAAGGCTTACTTTGGTTATAACCTAAGTATACCTTGACCCTGGGGTTATTTTCATCAAGTAAAGGCCTATTTATAGTCCTTAAACCCTAGCTCTCTTTTCCATACGATTTTCTCTAACCCTAGCTTGGAAAAAGAGTGGAAAAGAGAGAGAAAGTGAGAGAGATAAGTTGGTGAATCATCTTGGATTCTTCCTTGTTCTTCTTCATCTTTGAATCTTCACTTTGAATCGTTCTTCTAACGGTTCTGAGTTCTTTTGGGGTAAGTTAACCTAACCCTAACCTGTGTTAGAGCTTAGATTAGTCTTGGTGTTGTTGTATCTCATTTCTATCCTTGTTTTAGGGTATTCTAGCGCCGTTGACGAAGACAACTCGTCTAAATCAGTTCGGTAGTTCTTTCTTCGCTTAAGGTGCGGACTTTAAGTGTATAGGTTATGGTTTTCAAGGCTTTCAATCCCAGTTAGTGATTTATTCTTGTTATGGATGAGATTTCACATGCCAAATGTTGTGTTTACGTTGCTTTCCTGATATGCATGTGCTATATTGAGATTTGTGTATTCTATGTGTATTTATAAAGTACCGTATACGTATAAAATACGCACTTGTGTTTGCCATGATTATTTGTCATGTATGTATGCTAGATGCATGTATGACGACTCCTTGGTAAAAGGAATTGTCTAAGTGCATGTATTCTAACATACGCCTTGTGTGTTGTTCCATGTATGCTAAGTGTTTGTAGAAATGTATGAATGATCTAAGTGTAATTGATTACACTAATTGTGGGCGTTGAGAAGTGATTCTCAATACTCCTATTGATGCGCATGATTTCCTTTATGCAGTTACATTCCAAGTTATTTAAATTCAAGCATCTCCTATGCTTACATTTATGTTAAGTTGATATTCTTCAGATGTGTATGTACCATGATTTGAGTTGTTGCTCCATTACTGTTTTACATTCCATATGAGTATCTGTAGTAGCGTAAGGTGTTTGGGACTATGCCTTAGTCCAGGAAATCGGTAATTGATCCTATGTTCGTGGTTGAGATTGCTTTCGCCACGTAGGACGTATTAGACGAGCCCGAGCCGTATTAGAGTTGGCGGCAGTGGTTTGGCCACGCGGAGTGTTTGCGCACTCTATGTCGTTCAATTCAACGTGCGCTCGTGTTAGTCGAGTTCGTCAAGTAACTCGATTGTTCGATGTATGTTTACCATGTATGGACGCTATTGCTTGAATCTAGGGTACCGCACTCACCAGTGAAATCCTATTAACTTTGGTACTTGATCCGCTAAGACTCATGAGCCGGACATGGTGGTATGGGACACCGTGGTCAAGCTGTCGGCCTACGCTGGGGTGACGAGCCTCCCCGTAGTGACCAGTGAGCAACTAAACTCGTGAGCCGATTATGGTGGTATGGGACACTATATTCGTGCTGTCGGCCTACATTGATTGGTGACGAGCCCTTTGTAGTGACCTCGAGCATACCTGGATACCGCAATGAGGTGACGAGCCGAACTGTGGTAGGAAGGGCATAAAAGGTGTGCATTGATTGGCGACGAGCCCTTTGCTACGACCTCAAACATATGATCGTATGAGATGTCTAGGATTGACGACCCTAGTATGGATTACTATTTAGATGGTGATATGAGGAAGGTATCTTAGCTTCCCAATCTTGCTGTGTGAAATGGACTAATAACAACTTGGTAATCATATCCATGCACCGCATTTGCATGTGCTTTGTAGATGTGGCGCACTTTGAGGCGATGTCATGCGTAACATAAGATGAAGACGCTGAGGGTGTACGCGTGAGGGCACGCATCATATTGCATACATCCTTGCATTAACAAGAGTAGTTAGGATTTATTTAATTGTTCTACTTTATCATTACTGTTTGATTAAACTGATAACATGTTAACCAGTGCCTTATTGTTCCACTGAGTTGATCACTCACTCCCACGTTTCTGGGGCGGTGTTAAACACCCACCAGACTCTGTCTTAGGCCCTGATGTTGCAGATGTGGATGCGACGTCTGAGGCAGAGCGGGAGCTGGATGACGACGAGGCTTCCTTCTCCTATATGCAGTTTTCAGATGGGTTCTAGCGAGCTTCGGTCTGATGCGCGGGATTTCTGGGGATGTACCAGTACATGGCAACGGGTTGGGTCAAGGTTATGATAGAATCCTACTCTCAAAACACTTTTATGTACTTCATGGATTTACACTTGTACACATATTTTCCTATAAGTCTTCCGCTTGTTTTATTTACTTATCCCTGAATCATATCTGTGTTTTGGCTTAATCTATTCCATGTTTTATGCACTAATACAGTCAACATACATCCTTCATTAAATATGTTGCATAAGTGATGTTTTGGAACTCGGGAGCTGAGTTATACTCGACCCCCGAATTTCAGGGCGTTACAACTTCCTACCCCAAGATCCTCACCATCCAACCCTTTCAATTCTCATCATCCTCCGTCAAAGAGAGAGCGAAGGAGTTTGGCATTCCATAGCACCAAGTAGATCTAATGGTGGGAGTTTGTAGCTCTAAATTTTGATTTAGGGCCCACTTATGATGGGACCCACTTTGATGTATGTGTTGTGATCTAAGAGGGACCCATAGTGGCAGGGTCCCTCAACTACACCGCGTCTCTCTCTCTCTCTGTCTCTTTCCCCTACGCGGCCCACCTTGGATGTATATATTCCATATCTATGTCATCCGTCCAGTCCAGCATCTAGACGTGGGACTGCTGTGATGTAAGTATTTTGATCCACGCCGTCCGTTGCTGGACGTGGGGCCAGGTGGCTTGCCCCATCTAGGACCGTCCGTCCAGCAGATGTCTAACCCTTGGATGAAGGAGAAAGCAAATATAAGATTGATACAAGCTGGTGGGCCCCACGTGTGGACCCACTAGATGTATGCATTCCATCCATCCATAGCTGGACGGTGGAGCCCACCTTGTTATGTGATGATCCACACCATCCAATACAGGACGTGGGATGAAAGCAAATTGGTTGATGCACTTCACGCAGCTATGTGCTGCTATTACAGACGTCAGCAAGCTCGGTGGTCCCACACCGTCCATCCGTTTTGGCAGTAATGGGACCCACCTCACACGTGCTTTATGTGTAGGGGTGGGGCCCACGTTGATGTATGTAGTTTGTATCCACACCGTCCATTCAAGGACGGTGCCATGTGGGGCCACACGTGATGTTGGGTATATCCACACCATTCATTGATGGTGGGACCCACCCCTGATGTGTTTATATCTGACCGTCCATCAGAGGACGTGTTGGATGGGTGTCCAGCAGTTGTGGGGACCACCCTGATATATCCCACCGTCCATTGAACGGTGGGGATTACCTGGCTACACAGCTGCTGTGTCTGGACACTAGTAAGTTCTGCTGGTCCGATCATGAGATATGTGTTATATCCCAGCCGTCCATCATCTGGACAGTGGGCCAGCAACCCTCCCAGTTGCTATATTGATGACAGCAAGATCTGTGGGTTCGATATAAGGTATGTGTTATACTCAAACTGTCCATCCGTGTGGGGCCCACCTTGATGTATCCACTGTAAACATGGACCCCACGCTGATGTATGTAATTTATGCCTGCACCATCCAGAGTGCTGGACGGTGCTGATGTGTAGGGCCAACCATGATGTATGGGTCCCCTCCACGCCGTCCGTTTGCTGGACGGGTGAGGCCCACCTTGATGTATTGTTTTATCCAGCCGTCCATCTGTTGTTGGATGTGAACCCTGCCTTGATGTATATCTACACTGTCCATGGGATGTGGGCCCCACGAGAGGTATATGTTTGACCCAAACTGTCCATCTGATGGGGCCCATTTGGAATGTGCAGGGCCCACCTTGATGAGTTGTATATGTGGCCCATTTAGCAAGGCCCGATGTGATGTAATGAGGCCCATTGTGATGTATTTGGGGCCCAGATATGAGGCCATTGTGATATGTTGGAGGCCCATTGTTGCGGCCCATGTGTTGCACTCCATTTGATGTATTTGAGGCCTAAGTGATGTATATGTGGCCCATGTGTAAAGCCCTTAAGTGTGGCTGAATGTGATATACATGTGAGGCCTATTGAGATTGTATATGGCCCATAAGTGAGGCCCATTGTGATGTGTATTAGGCCATTGTGTGAGGCCATAGACCCACTATATGTTAGACTCTATGTGGGCTACTCTTTGGGAGCAATGTTGGCTAAATGTCCACATTGATGGGCAATGATGGTTGAATGTCCACATTATGACCTTCCCTTGGGCCTTGTTAGGCCCATTCTTATCGATGTAGATTATCGAGGACGATTATCGATGCCGATTATCGATGTTGATTATCGGTGCCGATTTCAAGGCCGATGCTTATCATCGATGCTGATTATCGATGTTGATTATCGGTGCTGGTTATCAATACCGATTATGAGTACGTGATAACATAGCATCATGATACATGCCCATAAGCATCACTGCATATTTGTTATGAGATGTATTTAACCATTGCATATGTCATAGGGCAGGTTGTTCATGTGATTCCCTGATAAGCGGAGTTGTCCCACATGAGTGCACGGTATGTGTAAGATTGATGTATGATTGGACTTTGTGACTTATGCATCTTGCATTTTGTGATATGATTACTGTACGCCCTAGCGACATCATAGCCGTAACCTCTATAGGTATATCGTGGATGGCCAGATGGGACACCAAAAATCTTTTCTACATGGGGTGTCATAGATATCCCTAGGTGAAAGTCCCTAAACCCTCTAGGTACCAGAGGACGCCCCAACGTTTACACCGAGTGGATACATGTGCGCCCGAGTGCTGAATACCACTAGACCGCGTCTCCCACTGTGTCATAGTGGGTTGGGAGGGGGTGTGGTCTTACCTGTCTGAGGGAGTAGGCGATGCTAGGATGAGTCTAACAAGCTTCTAAATGGGTCCGCTCTCGATGAGTCAGGTAGGCATTAGTATACTGCTGGCAGGCGGATAGTAAGGTCTCTTCCACTTACCCAGTTATGTGCTTGATGGGGCGGCAGGTGGCGTCGAGTGTACTAGACTTCGGTGATGATCCCAGAGATGTACGGTACTGATATGAGTACTTATTGGGCAGGAGTCACATACCCAACATTTTACTCATTCATTCATTCATTCACTATCCTACCCAACATTTTACTCATTCATTCATTCATTCACTATCCACTTGGGCTGGTGGTGCACAAATAATTATTGTGTACCTTCGCAATGGCCAGAATTTTGGTTGGGGCACGTGACTAATCTGAGATCAGAAGTTTATCACATTGAGTCTGGTTATCCAAATTTAGGTATGAGACTGGTTTGGATAGAAGTCTCTTGTGATAGACCCCATAGCCTGCGATATTACATACTATCATCTCAACTTGACACTCCAGCTTGGTCATTACATTCGCATTACATACTACATCCGCGGCATATGACATTTTGGGTTGATATGTTTCTGAATTTATATAGCCTAGATGATCCTGACAGTATTTGTGGACTCATCAGGATTTGTATATTGCATTACATTCTCAGTATATGATATTTGGCTTATTATGTTTTTGCATCG